>NC_134362.1:206565158-206740158 GCF_048569485.1 Anomaloglossus baeobatrachus
CCTGTCGGGGCCGGGGCGCCGCGCTGCATCCTGTCGGGGCCGGGGCGCCGCGCTGCATCCTGTCGGGGCCGGGGCGCCGCGCTGTCATAATATTGTGCACCTTACAATCGTGTTATTTTTGATCACATGACAATTAAAGGGAATGTTGCACAGATAGACACTCTTCATGTCATGTGGCCGGAATCATTGTCGTCTTAGTCTGTCTCAAGACAATTAATTTTTAACCCCTTCCTGACATATGAGATAGTATGTCGGATGTGAGTGTATGGACAGTACTTTCTCTACGGTGGGTGTCGGCTGTGTTATACAGCCACCATCATTGAGCAACGCTGGCGCCGATCGCTGCTGTTTAACCGTTAAGATTCCAATCTCTGTCCTCTCCTCTTCTAGAACCAGGAGTCCAGTCCATCCAGCAATCCGTACGCCCTGCAGAGCCCGGTCACTCCGCCGCTGCCCACCTTCGCCCGAGCATCGAATGCCTACGGGTCTTACCAAGATGCCAACATCCCTTTTCCCCGGACCTCGGGCGCTCGCTTCTGCGGAGCAGGTGATCCCACCTTCTGTATTGTTACTGGCATAAAAGCGGCAGATGTGGAACCAGAAACTATTCCAGGCGTTATACTCTGTCTCTGCAGGTTACCTGGTGTACTTCACCCGACCCATGACCATACACAGAGCCATCTCCCCGACCGAGCCCACCCCCAGGTCCGTGCCCCTCTCACACAGAAAACTACACACTGCAATAACTTTTCTGACCACACGGTGGTGCTGTAGAAAGGAAGACTGCAGGCATCGCAGAGAAGTGGCTACAGCATGCTCAGATCAGCCGAGCGTGCATGTGTGCAGAACGGGGAGAAAGCTGGGCCACAAATATATATATATATATATATATATATATATATATATATATATATATATATATATATATATACACACATATATATCTAATCTATAAAATATTAAAAATATTATATATTTTTAATGTTAATATTTTTAATATTTTAGATTAGATATATATCTAATATATTAAAAATATTAACAGATTAAAAATTATATAAATATTTAATATGTCAATATTAAATTATATATATATATAATGTTAATATTTTTAATATTTTAAATTTCTTTGTCGCTCCATTGGGAGACCCAGACAATTGGGGTGTATAGCTTCTGCCTCCGGAGGCCACACAAAGTATTACACTTAAAAGTGTAAAGCCCCTCCCCTTCTGCCTATACACCCCCCGTGTATCACGGGCTCCTCAGTTCTTATGCTTTGTGCGAAGGAGGCAGACATGCACGCATAGCTCCACATTTTAGTCAGCAGCAGCTGCTGACTATTTCGGATGGAAGAAAAGAGGGCCCATACTAGGGCCCCCAGCATGCTCCCTTCTCACCCCACTCTTGTCGGCGGTGTTGTTAAGGTTGAGGTATCCATTGCGGGTACGGAGGCTGGAGCCCACATGCTGTTTTCCTTCCCCATCCCCTTAGGGCTCTGGGCGAAGTGGTATCCTAATCGGTCTCCAGGCACTGAGACCGTGCTCCATCCACAGCCCCTGGGGACTCTGCTGGACTAGGAGCCGAGTATCGTCAGGGACAAGGCCCTGCTACTTTGAGGTACTCTGTGTCCCCGTGGGGACCGCGCACAGAAACACTCCAGCATTGCTGGGTGTGTTAGTGCGCCGGGGACCGCAGCGCTGACCGCGCTTGTGCCATCACACACTGCAGCGTGGCTGGGTGTGTTAGTTTATTGGGGACTGCCGCGCTGACCGCCGCTGCCATTTTTACACTGCGGCGCGGCTGGGACTGTTAGTGCGCCGGGGACTTCCGCGCCGACCGCGCTTACACGCCGGCCGCGCTTATAACTTTAGTCCCCGGCTTTTGCGGCCTAGTCTCACTTTTTCCCGCCCACAGGCCTGCCAGTCAGGGGAAGGGCGGGACGCTGCATAGGACGTCAGCGCTGAGGGCTGGAGCATGCTTTGCATCCTCCACCCCCCTCACTGAGCACAGTGGGACGCCAGATTCCCGCACTTTTTCTAGGGCACGCCCACGGCCCCCTCCTCTCCACAGGACGCCGGCAGCCATTCCTGTCAGCTTTTCTGATGCTGGAGAGGGGAGACAAGCTCTGGGAGACCCAGGCAGGGATTCTGGTGATCACACAACCGCTTTGAGCGGGCGGTAAGCAGCACCTGAGGTGCTTACCCCACTAGTGCCGAAGTGTACATATATATTTATATGCTTGTATGCTATACATTACACTGTACGGTCGCAATATTGATTTTTGGCTATATACCCTCCTGGATTGCTCTGAGGAGACAACAGCATGTCGTCCGCAAAAAGCAAGGGTGCCAATGCACAGGCTTACTATGCTGCCTGTACCGCATGTACGGCTATACTACCGGCAGGTTCCACCGACCCTCATTGTGTGCAATGCTCGGCCCCTGTGGCACTTACTCAGCCGGAGCCTCTGCTAATGGTGGCCCAGGGAGAACCACCTGTTAACACTGTCCAGGTGACGGGGACGGAGTTTGCAGTCTTTGCTGATAGACTTTCTGAGACTATGGCTAGGATGCTAGAAACCTTGCAGTCCAGACCGGTATCTCAGACCATGGGCACTGTTGAATCATTGCACCCTGGTCCCCCTCAGTTGGAACAACAATGTTCTCCCGGGGTGTCTCATAGATCCCAGGGTGAGGTCTCTGACACGGACCGCAGCCCCAGACCGCCTAAGCGAGCTCGCTGGGAAATCCCCTCGACATCATCACATTGTTCAGGGTCCCAGCGGGAGGACTCTCTGTATGATGAAGCGGAGATAGCTGATCAGGATTCTGATCCTGAAGCCGCTCTCAACCCGGATACACCTGATGGTGACGCCATAGTGAATGATCTTATAGCGTCCATCAATCAAATGTTGGATATTTCTCCCTCAGCTCCTCCGGTGGAGGAGTCAGCTTCACAGCAGGAGAAATTCCGTTTCAGGTTTCCCAAGCGTACATTGAGTACGTTTCTGGACCACTCTGACTTCAGAGAGGCAGTCCAGAATCACCATGCTTGCCCAGATAAGCGTTTCTCCAAACGCCTTAAGGATACACGTTATCCCTTCCCCCCTGATGTGGTCAAGGGCTGGGCTCAGTGTCCCAAGGTGGATCCTCCAGTCTCCAGACTGGCGGCTAGATCCATAGTTGCAGTGGAAGATGGGGCTTCACTCAAAGATGCCACTGACAGGCAGATGGAGCTCTGGTTGAAATCCATCTATGAAGCTATCGGCGCGTCGTTTGCTCCAGCATTCGCAGCCGTATGGGCACTCCAAGCTATCTCAGCGGGTCAAGCGCAAATTGACGCAGTCACACATACGTCTGCGCCGCAAGTGGCGTCCATAACCTCTCAGACGTCGGCATTTGCGTCCTACGCCATTAATGCTATCCCGGACTCTGCGAGCCGTACGGCGGTTGCATCCGCCAATTCGGTGGTAATACGCAGAGCCTTGTGGCTACGGGAATGGAAGGCAGACTCTGCTTCCAAAAAGTTCTTAACCGGTTTGCCATTTTCTGGCGACCGCTTGTTTGGTGAGCGATTGGATGAAATCATTAAACAATCCTAGGGAAAGGACTAATCCTTACCCCAGCCCAAACCAAACAAACCCCAACAGAGGAGGGGACAGTCAAGGTTTCGGTCCTTTCGGGCCGCGGGCAGGTCCCAATTCTCCTCGTCCAAAAGGCCTCAGAAGGATCAGAGGAACTCAGATTCATGGCGGTCTCAGTACACCTGGCTGCCACAGGTCAAAGACCGATGGGTGAGAGACATTCTGTCTCACGGTTACAGGATAGAGTTCAGCTCTCGTCCTCCGACTCGATTCTTCAGAACCTCTCCGCCCCCCTAGCGAGCCGATGCTCTTCGGCAGGCGGTGTGCACTCTGAAGGCAGAGGGAGTGGTGGTCCCGGTTCCTTTTCAGCATCAGGGTCACGGGTTTTACTCCAACTTGTTTGTGGTTTCAAAAAAGGACGGGTCTTTCCGTCCTGTTCTGGACCTAAAACTGCTCAACAAGCACGTGAAAACCAGGCGGTTCCGGATGGAATCGCTCCGCTCCGTCATCGCCTCAATGTCCCAAGGAGATTCCTTAGCATCGATCGACATCAAAGATGCTTATCTCCACGTACCGATTGCTCCAGAGCATCAGCGTTTTCTGCGCTTCGTCATAGGAGACGAACACCTTCAGTTCGTGGCACTGCCTTTCGGCCTGGCAACAGCCCCACGGGTCTTCACCAAGGTCATGGCTACAGTGGTGGCAATCCTGCACTCTCAGGGACACTCTGTGATCCCTTACTTAGACGATCTTCTTGTCAAGGCACCCTCTCTAGAGGCATGCCAACACAGCCTGAACATTGCTCTGGAGACTCTCCAGAGTTTCGGGTGGATCATCAACTTTCCAATGTCAAATCTGACACCGGCCCAATCGCTGACATATCTTGGCATGGAGTTTCATACTCTCTCAGCGATAGTGAAGCTTCCGCTGAACAAGCAGCGTTCACTACAGACGGGGGTGCAATCTCTCCTTCAAGGCCAGTCACACCCCTTGAGGCGCCTCATGCACTTCCTGGGGAAGATGGTGGCAGCAATGGAGGCAGTCCCTTTCGCGCAGTTTCATCTGCGTCCACTTCAATGGGACATTCTCCGCAAATGGGACAGGAAGTCGACGTCCCTCGACAGGAACGTCTCCCTTCTCAGGCAGCCAAAGATTCTCTTCGGTGGTGGCTTCTCCCCACTTCATTGTCGAAGGGAAAATCCTTCCTGCCCCCATCCTGGGAGGTGGTCACGACGGACGCGAGCCTGTCAGGGTGGGGAGCGGTCTTTCTCCACCACAGGGCTCAGGGTACTTGGACTCAGACAGAGTCCTCCCTGCAGATCAATGTTCTGGAGATAAGGGCAGTGTATCTTGCCCTAAAGGCGTTCCAGCCGTGGCTGGAAGGCAAACAGATCCGAATTCAGTCGGACAACTCCACAGCGGTGGCATACATCAACCACCAAGGCGGAACACGCAGTCGGCAAGCCTTCCAGGAAGTCCGGCGGATTCTGATGTGGGTGGAAGCCACGGTCTCCACCATATCCGCAGTTCACATCCCGGGCGTAGAAAACTGGGAAGCAGACTTCCTCAGTCGCCAGGGCATGGACGCAGGGGAATGGTCTCTTCACCCGGACGTGTTTCAAGAGATCTGTTGCCGCTGGGGGATGCCGGACGTCGACCTAATGGCGTCCCGGCACAACAACAAGGTCCCGACATTCATGGCACGTTCTCACGATCACAGAGCTCTGGCGGCAGACGCCTTAGTTCAGGATTGGTCGCAGTTTCAGCTCCCTTATGTGTTTTCCTCCGCTGGCACTGTTGCCCAGAGTATTACGCAAGATCAGGGCCGACTGCCGCCGCGCAATCCTCATCGCTCCAGACTGGCCAAGGAGGTCGTGGTACCCGGATCTGTGGCATCTCACGGTCGGCCAACCGTGGGCACTACCAGACCGACCAGACTTGCTGTCTCAAGGGCCGTTTTTCCATCTGAATTCTGCGGCCCTCAGCCTGACTGTGTGGCCATTGAGTCCTGGATCCTAGCGTCTTCAGGGTTATCTCAAGACGTCATTGCCACTATGAGACAGGCTAGGAAACCAACGTCCGCCAAGATCTACCACAGGACGTGGAAGATATTCTTATCCTGGTGCTCTGATCAGGGTTTTACTCCCTGGCCTTTGGCCTTGCCCACTTTTCTTTCCTTCCTTCAATCCGGATTGGAAAAAGGTTTGTCGCTCGGCTCCCTTAAGGGACAAGTCTCAGCGCTCTCTGTGTTTTTTCAGAAGCGCCTAGCCAGGCTTCCTCAGGTACGCACGTTCCTGCAGGGGGTTTGTCACATCGTTCCTCCTTACAAGCGTCCGTTAGAACCCTGGGATCTGAACAGGGTGCTGATGGTTCTTCAGAAGCCGCCTTTCGAGCCTATGAGGGATATTCCCCTTTCTCGCCTTTCGCAGAAAGTGGTTTTTCTAGTAGCAGTCACATCACTTCGGAGAGTGTCTGAGCTAGCAGCGCTGTCATGCAAAGCCCCTTTCCTGGTGTTTCACCAGGACAAGGTGGTTCTGCGTCCGGTTCCGGAATTTCTCCCTAAGGTGGTATCCCCCTTTCATCTCAATCAGGATATCTCCTTACCTTCTTTTTGTCCTCATCCAGTTCATCAATGTGAAAAGGATTTGCACTTGTTAGATCTGGTGAGAGCACTCAGACTCTACATTTCTCGTACGGCGCCCCTGCGTCGCTCGGATGCACTCTTTGTCCTTGTCGCTGGCCAGCGTAAAGGGTCACAGGCTTCCAAATCCACCCTGGCTAGATGGATCAAGGAACCAATTCTCGAAGCCTACCGTTCTTCTGGACTCCCGGTTCCCTCAGGGCTGAGGGCCCATTCTACCAGAGCCGTGGGTGCGTCCTGGGCTTTGAGGCACCAGGCTACGGCTCAGCAGGTGTGTCAGGCGGCTACCTGGTCGAGCCTGCACACTTTCACAAAACACTATCAGGTGCATGCCTATGCTTCGGCGGATGCCAGTCTAGGTAGGCGAGTCCTTCAGGCGGCGGTTGCCCACCTGTAGGAAGAGGCCGTTTTACGGCTCTATTACGAGGTATTATTTTACCCACCCAGGGACTGCTTTTGGACGTCCCAATTGTCTGGGTCTCCCAATGGAGCGACAAAGAAGAAGGGAATTTTGTTACTTACCGTAAATTCCTTTTCTTCTAGCTCCAATTGGGAGACCCAGCACCCGCCCCTGTTCCCTTCGGGCTGTTGTTTTTTCGGGTACACATGTTGTTCATGTTGAATGGTTTCAGTTCTCCGAAATTTCTTCGGATTGAATTTACTTTAAACCAGTTTATTAGCTTTCCTCCTTCTTGCTTTTGCACTAAAACTGAGGAGCCCGTGATGCACGGGGGGTGTATAGGCAGAAGGGGAGGGGCTTTACACTTTTAGTGTAGTACTTTGTGCGGCCTCCGGAGGCAGAAGCTATACACCCAATTGTCTGGGTCTCCCAATTGGAGCTAGAAGAAAAGGAATTTACGGTAAGTAACAAAATTCCCTTCATTAGATATATATAATGTGTGTATGTGTGTGTGTGTGTATATATATATATATATATATATATATATATATATAGATAGATAGATAGATAGATAGATAGATAGATAGATAGATAGATAGATAGATAGAGATATATATAGATAGATAAAATATATATTTATTTAAGTATTTGTGGCCCAGCTTTCTCACCCTTCTGAACACATGCACGCTCGGCTGATCTGAGCATGCTCTAGCCAGGTTTAATTGTGTGTGTGTGTGTGTATATATGTATATAATCTGCATCTTTGTACTGACCCGCGGTTCCTCTTTAGGTCTCTCTCCGCCCTCTCTGCTTATCACAGTGGGGTGATTGCACCCATGAAAATCCGCACAGAGACTCAGGGGAACCTGCGGCTTTACAGCGGGAGTCCGACGCGGAGCGAGAAGGAGCAAGTGTCCATCAGTTCCTTTTACTACAAGGAGAGGGTATGAGCACTTGTCTGGACGGCGGCGCCTGAGATTTCACCTCCTTACCCCCCTCAATGTAACCTAGAGGAGCGGTGCGGAGTCCGGGGCGAGCGCCTGCACCCACCGCAGCATGCTGCTCATCTGTGTATGGTGCATGACCGGCTGCACATCTCCCGCACATCACTCCCACTGACAATATGTCAGTCATGTGCTGTTCCACAATGTCGGGCTCCATGATCACATTTTTATAGGAAATTGCATAAAAGACAATTCCTAATATCTACAATCGCTGCAAAAATGTGGCCCCAAAATAACTCCAAAATGAAAATTTAAAGCATTAACCAGATCCTATTTGACAGAATTATCTGATTCTTGTTGCATCGATTCGTTATTTTTCCCTTTTTTTTTTTTTTTTTTGTACAATTAAAGGACAAGGGTTAAAAGTGTTTGTGGCCAATCAGACGGATTTTACCGTTTGTGGTTTTTTTTTTTTAGTTTTTTTTTTAATTTTCTTTCTGATTTTTTTGTTTTCTCTTCCCCTCTTTTCTCCCCTTTTCTCCTTCTCACTTTCCATCCTCTCCTGCTTTTCTAATGCGCAGACGCCCCCCCTGTCCGCCCGCCGGCGCTGGTCCATCCAAGTGATTAACGACTTCCCGGTACAGTGCCCTCGCTACATCCCCCCACACCTGTATTGTCTGTCAGGGACCCCGAGAAAAAGGAAGACCTAGAAGATGGAGGGTCCCTCCGTGTGTGACGCCGGCCCCCGGCATCGCTGCCTGCTTTATATGAAAGATATTATTAGTATGCTGTTATAGACATTGTATCTGCCAGCTACCTGCTGATGGTTTCCACTCCAAAAATTGTCAGTACAGCTTTAATCCTGAGCAGAGAAAATGCTCACACTCAGCATAGAACGAGCCTTTTCTAGCGTTAGTGACAAGGCGATGTCCTCGGGTTCCGGTTTTTCCCTCTTCTCGGGGTCTCCCGGTAATGACGCACCCACTGATCCCCACAGTCTGTCCCTACGTGTTGAGGGCGTCCGTCTCACGTTGCTTCCTGCTGTCACCGGTGTCCCCTCCGCTCTGTGCTCAGTCTGTGGCGCTCTGGTGGTTGCAGCCGAACGCAACGTCCGCTCCTCCACCGCTGGATATCTGTGTCTCTGCCCTGTGGGGGTGTATCCGCACGGCCTGCCCTGTGGGGGTGTATCCGCACGGCCTGCCCTGTGGGGGTGTATCCGCATGGCCTGCCCTGTGGGGGTGTATCCGCACGGCCTGCGCTGTGGGGGTGTATCCGCACGGCCTGCCCTGTGGGGGTGTATCCGCACGGCCTGCCCTGTGGGGGTGTATCCGCACGGCCTGCCCTGTGGGGGTGTATCCGCACGGCCTGCGCTGTGGGGGTGTATCCGCACGGCCTGCGCTGTGGGGGTGTATCCGCACGGCCTGCCCTGTGGGGGTGTATCCGCACGGCCTGCCCTGTGGGGGTGTATCCGCACGGCCTGCCCTGTGGGGGTGTATCCGCACGGCCTGCCCTGTGGGGGTGTATCCGCACGGCCTGCCCTGTGGGGGTGTATCCGCACGGCCTGCCCTGTGGGGGTGTATCCGCACGGCCTGCGCTGTGGGGGTGTATCCGCACGGCCTGCGCTGTGGGGGTGTATCCGCACGGCCTGTGCTGTGGGGGTGTATCCGCACGGCCTGCGCTGTGGGGGTGTATCCGCACGGTCTCTTCCTGCGTCCAGGTTCTTTTCTATTTGTCTCTCTTACGGTTTCTCAATTTTTCTCTTGTTCTCCCTTCCTTTGTCTCACTCAGTCTTTTTTCCCCTATTTTCTGTCCTCACCTTTGTGTCCTTGATGCTCATGGGTCCCCCCATCCCGCTTTCAGCCCCTCTGTCACTTGCACCCCGACCTCCCCTTCTCTCCCTATGCTCAGTCTTTTGCGCTCGTCCCCCCTTTGGTCTCTTGCGCTTGTCCGCCCTTTGGTCTCTTTGCGCTCGCTCCCGCCCTTTGGTCTCTTTGCGCTCGCTCCCGCCCTTTGGTCTCTTTGCGCTCGCTCCCACCCTTTGGTCTCTTTGCACTCGCTCCCGCCCTTTGGTCTCTTTGCGCTCGCTCCCGCCCTTTGGTCTCTTTGCGCTCGCTCCCGCCCTTTGGTCTCTTTGCGCTCGCTCCCGCCCTTTGGTCTCTTTGCGCTCGCTCCCGCCCTTTGGTCTCTTTGCGCTCGCTCCCGCCCTTTGGTCTCTTTGCGCTCGCTCCCGCCCTTTGGTCTCTTTGCGTTCGCTCCCGCCCTATGGTCTCTTTGCGCTCGCCCGCCATATGGTCTTTTACGCTCGCCCCCGCCCTTTGGTCTCTTTGCTCTCACCTCCGCCCTATGATCTCTTGCGCTTGTCCGCCCTTTGGTCTCTTTTCGCTCTTCCCCGCATTTTGGTCTCTTTTCGCTCTTCCCCGCCTTTTCGTCTCTTTGCGCTCGCCCTGCCCTATGGTCTCTTGCGCTTGTCCGCAATATGGTCTGTTGCGCTCTTCCGCCCTATGGTCACTTGCGCTCGCTCGCCATATGGTCTTTTACGCTCGCCCCCGCCCTTTGATATTTTTGTGCTCGCCCCCGCCCTTTTGGTCTTTTTGCGCTCGCCCCCGCCCTTTGGTCTCTTAGCGCTCGCCCCCGCCCTTTGGTCTCTTAGCGCTCGCCCCTGCCCTTTGGTCTCTTAGCGCTCGCCCCTGCCCTTTGGTCTCTTAGCGCTCGCCCCCGCCCTTTGGTCTCTTTGCGCTCGCCCCCGCCATTTTTGGTCTCTTTGCGCTCTCCCCCGCCATTTTTGGTCTCTTTGCGCTCGCCCCCGGCCTTTGGTCTCTTTGCGCTCGCCCCCTGCCTTTGGTCTCTTTGCGCTCGCCCCCTGCCTTTGGTCTCTTTGCGCTCGCCCCCGGCCTTTGGTCTCTTTGCGCTCGCCCCCCGGCCTTTGGTCTCTTTGCGCTCGCCCCCGGCCTTTGGTCTCTTTGCGCTCGCCCCCGGCCTTTGGTCTCTTTGCGCTCGCCCCCGGCCTTTGGTCTCTTTGCGCTCGCCCCCGGCCTTTGGTCTCTTTGCGCTCGCCCCCCGCCCTTTGGTCTCTTTGCGCTCGCCCCCGCCCTTTGGTCTCTTTGCGCTCGCCCCCGCCCTTTGGTCTCTTTGCGCTCGCCCCCGCCCTTTGGTCTCTTTGCGCTCGCCCCCGCCCTTTGGTCTCTTTGCGCTCGCCCCCGCCCTTTGGTCTCTTTGCGCTCGCCCCCGCCCTTTGGTCTCTTTGCGCTCGCCCCCGCCCTTTGGTCTCTTTGCGCTCGCCCCCGCCCTTTGGTCTCTTTGCGCTCGCCCCCGCCCTTTGGTCTCTTTGCGCTCGCCCCCGCCCTTTGGTCTCTTTGCGCTCGCCCCCGCCCTTTGGTCTCTTTGCGCTCGCCCCCGCCCTTTGGTCTCTTTGCGCTCGCCCCCGCCCTTTGGTCTCTTTGCGCTCGCCCCCGCCCTTTGGTCTCTTTGCGCTCGCCCCCGCCCTTTGGTCTCTTTGCGCTCGCCCCCGCCCTTTGGTCTCTTTGCGCTCGCCCCCGCCCTTTGGTCTCTTTGCGCTCGCCCCCGCCCTTTGGTCTCTTTGCGCTCACCCCCGCCCTTTGGTCTCTTTGCGCTCGCCCCCGCCCTTTGGTCTCTTTGCGCTCGCCCCCGCCCTTTGGTCTCTTTGCGCTCGCCCCCGCCCTTTGGTCTCTTTGCGCTCGCCCCCGCCCTTTGGTCTCTTTGCGCTCGCCCCCGCCCTTTGGTCTCTTTGCGCTCGCCCCCGCCCTTTGGTCTCTTTGCGCTCGCCCCCGCCCTTTTGGTCTCTTTGCGCTCGCCCCCGCCCTTTCGTCTCTTTGCGCTCGCCCCCGCCCTTTGGTCTCTTTGCGCTCGCCCCCGCCCTTTTGGTCTCTTTGCGCTCGCCCCCGCCCTTTTGGTCTCTTTGCGCTCGCCCCCGCCCTTTGGTCTCTTTGCGCTCGCCCCCGCCCTTTGGTCTCTTTGCGCTCGCCCCCGCCCTTTGGTCTCTTTGCGCTCGCCCCCGCCCTTTTGGTCTCTTTGCGCTCGCCCCCGCCCTTTCGTCTCTTTGCGCTCGCCCCCGCCCTTTGGTCTCTTTGCGCTCGCCCCCGCCCTTTTGGTCTCTTTGCGCTCGCCCCCGCCCTTTTGGTCTCTTTGCGCTCGCCCCCGCCCTTTGGTCTCTTTGCGCTCGCCCCCGCCCTTTGGTCTCTTTGCGCTCGCCCCCGCCCTTTGGTCTCTTTGCGCTCGCCCCCGCCCTTTGGTCTCTTTGCGCTCGCCCCCGCCCTTTCGTCTCTTAGTGCTCGCCCCTGACCTTTGGTCTCTTAGCGCTCGCTCCCGCCCTTTGGTCTCTTTGCGCTCGCCCCCGCCATTTTTGGTCTCTTTGCGCTCGCCCCCGCCCTTTTGGTCTCTATGCGCTCTCCCCCGCCCTTTTGGTCTCTTTGCGCTCGCCCCCGCCCTTTTGGTCTCTTTGCGCTCGCCCCCACCCTTTTGGTCTCTTTGCGCTCGCCCCCGCCCTTTGGTCTCTTTGCGCTCGCCCCCGCCCTTTGGTCTCTGCGCTCGCCCCTGCCTTTTCGTTTCTTACCCCCACCCCACACATCGACGTCTCCTCTCTGTCCTATTTGTTCTTTTCTTCCGTTTTCCGTATGTGAAGTGTCTGACCGGCGCCATCTTATGATCACTGGGTGATTTCTGGGGTTTATTAAGTGGCACATGTGGGGTTCAGCGACCACATTTTGGGGGACGCAGGGTAACCGTGTGTCACGGATAGGATTAGCTGATGTGTTAATATTTGGGGAATTGATAATGAGGTAAGTGGCTGCTGTTCCCCGTCCGTCCTCTCCTGGGATGGGGCAGTGTTGGGCGGACGCCGGCTTGTACACTGGAGCGGTCCGATGTGTGCCATGTTCTGCCCCCCAGTACACACGGCACATAATCCGGACCCTCCCGTCTGCTGAGCCCCAGGACAAGGACATTTCTTTGGGGGGCAGATTCCGGTATAATGACCATGTGACTTGTCTCCCCCAGAAATCACGTCGCTGGAAATCCAAGAGGGAGAGCAGCGAATCCGGCTCCCGACCAATCAAAGCCGCCGGCAAAGTAATCATCCAGGACATCTCGTGTCTGCTGTCCGTGCACAAGGCGCTGGGGGAGCTGTACACGTGAGTGCGCTGCGGACCCCACATCTGTAGAACCCCGCCTGCGCTGACACACTGTCACAAACTGCCAGCACAGCAGAGAGGGGCTCTGGTCCAGAAATGGTTAATTAGGGATGGACCCCCAGACTGTGATGTTGGTGGTGGGATATTACTCAGGTTAGGCCACCACTCTCTCGCCTCGCTGTGCAGGGTGCTGCGCTCTCTCTCGCCTCGCTGTGCAGGGTGCTGCACTCTCTCTCGCCTCGCTGTGCAGGGTGCTGCGCTCTCTCTGGCCTCGCTGTGCAGGGTGCTGCACTCTCTCTGGCCTCGCTGTGCAGGGTGCTGCACTCTCTCTGGCCTCGCTGTGCAGGGTGCTGCACTCTCTTTCGCCTCGCTGTGCAGGGTGCTGCGCTCTCTTTCGCCTCGCTGTGCAGGGTGCTGCGCTCTCTCTCGCCTCGCTGTGCAGGGTGCTGCGCTCTCTCTCGCCTCGCTGTGCAGGGTGCTGCGCTCTCTCTCGCCTCGCTGTGCAGGGTGCTGCGCTCTCTCTGGCCTCGCTGTGCAGGGTGCTGCGCTCTCTCTGGCCTCGCTGTGCAGGGTGCTGCGCTCTCTCTGGCCTCGCTGTGCAGGGTGCTGCGCTCTCTCTGGCCTCGCTGTGCAGGGTGCTGCGCTCTCTCTGGCCTCGCTGTGCAGGGTGCTGCGCTCTCTCTGGCCTCGCTGTGCAGGGTGCTGCGCTCTCTCTGGCCTCGCTGTGCAGGGTGCTGCACTCTCTCTGGCCTCGCTGTGCTGGGTGCTGCAGTCTCTGGCCTCGCTGTGCTGGGTGCTGCACTCTCTGGCCTCGCTGTGCAGGGTGCTGCGCTCTCTGGCCTCGCTGTGCAGGGTGCTGCGCTCTCTCTCGCCTCGCTGTGCAGGGTGCTGCGCTCTCTCTCGCCTCGCTGTGCAGGGTGCTGCGCTCTCTCTCGCCTCGCTGTGCAGGGTGCTGAGCTCTCTCTCGCCTCGCTGTGCAGGGTGCTGAGCTCTCTCTCGCCTCGCTGTGCAGGGTGCTGCGCTCTCTCTCGCCTCGCTGTGCAGGGTGCTGCGCTCTCTCTCGCCTCGCTGTGCAGGGTGCTGCGCTCTCTCTCGCCTCGCTGTGCAGGGTGCTGCACTCTCTCGCCTCGCTGTGCAGGGTGCTGCACTCTCTCGCCTCGCTGTGCAGGGTGCTGCACTCTCTCGCCTCGCTGTGCAGGGTGCTGCGCTCTCTCTCGCCTCGCTGTGCAAGGTGCTGCGCTCTCTGGCCTCGCTGTGCAGGGTGCTGCGCTCTCTCTCGCCTCACTGTGCAGGGTGTTGCACTTTCGCCTCGCTGTGCAGGGTGTTGCACTTTCGCCTCGCTGTGCAGGGTGCGGCGCTCTCTCTGGCCTCGCTGTGCAGGGTGCTGCGCTCTCTCTCGCCTCGCTGTGCAGGGTTCTGCGCTCTCTCGCCTCGCTGTGCAGGGTGCTGCACTCTCTCGCCTCGCTGTGCAGGGTGCTGCGCTCTCTCTCGCCTCGCTGTGCAAGGTGCTGCGCTCTCTGGCCTCGCTGTGCAGGGTGCTGCGCTCTCTCTCGCCTCACTGTGCAGGGTGTTGCACTTTCGCCTCGCTGTGCAGGGTGTTGCACTTTCGCCTCGCTGTGCAGGGTGCGGCGCTCTCTCTGGCCTCGCTGTGCAGGGTGCGGCGCTCTCTCTGGCCTCGCTGTGCAGGGTGCTGCGCTCTCTCAGGCCTCGCTGTGCAGGGTGCTGCGCTCTCTCTGGCCTCGCTGTGCAGGGTGCTGCGCTCTCTCTGGCCTCGCTGTGCAGGGTGCTGCGCTCTCTCTGGCCTCGCTGTGCAGGGTGCTGCGCTCTCTCTCGCCTTGCTGTGCAGGGTGCTGCGCTCTCTCTGGCCTCGCTGTGCAGGGTGCTGCGCTCTCTCTGGCCTCGCTGTGCAGGGTGTTGCGCTTTCTCTGGCCTCGCTGTGCAGGGTGCTGCGCTCTCTCTCGCCTCGCTCTGCAGGGTGCTGCGCTCTCTCTGGCCTCGCTGTGCAGGGTGCTGCGCTCTCTCTGGCCTCGCTGTGCAGGGTGCTGCGCTCTCTCTGGCCTCGCTGTGCAGGGTGCTGCGCTCTCTCTGGCCTCGCTGTGCAGGGTGCTGCGCTCTCTCTGGCCTCGCTGTGCAGGGTGCTGCGCTCTCTCTGGCCTCGCTGTGCAGGGTGCTGCGCTCTCTCTGGCCTCGCTGTGCAGGGTGCTGCACTTTCGCCTCGCTGTGCAGGGTGCTGCGCTCTCTCTGGCCTCGCTGTGCAGGGTGCTGCACTTTCGCCTCGCTGTGCAGGGTGCTGCGCTCTCTCTGGCCTCGCTGTGCAGGGTGCTGCACTTTCGCCTCGCTGTGCAGGGTGCTGCGCTCTCTCTGGCCTCGCTGTGCAGGGTGCTGCCGCCATCGCCGTTGGTTCGTCCGCTGTGAAGTCTCCGCAGTTCTGGTGGCGCTGTGTAGGGTTACACCCAGTGCTGTGGACCTTTCATTCTCGGGATTGTGGGGTCCCACAGATCAGACCCTCCGTGGTGAAAACACCACCGCTTTAACCCCTTAATGGCGGACGGTTCTGCATAACGTAGCACTAAAATATTATTTTCTGTTTTTTTTTGTTTTTTTTTCCTTTCCAAAGATTAAACCGTGGCGATCTCCAGGAAATGTGTCAGAAGAACGCCGCCGCCGCGCTGAGCGTGGGCCGCAGGGATCTGGTGCAGGTGAGCCGCCCCTTTAAGGCTTTCTTTTCTGCGATAAGTAAATGTCCCGTCTCCTTAAAGGGACAGTGCCACGTTTTAATGTGACTGGTGACGCTCCCTCCTCTGTCCTCAGGTTTGGGCTTTGGCCGCTGCTGCTAATAACTTGTGTCTCACCCCAAAGTCGGACCCCGATTCTGAGACCCCCTGGGCCCGGCACCCGTTCGGCCGGCAGCTGCTGGAGTCGCTGTAGGTTCCCGTCTCTTTTGTCCTCCTTTTCTGTTTGTCTGACCTTGTCTGACGTCCTCCGCTATCCGCACAGACTGGCCCATTACTGCCACCTACACGACGTGCAGACCCTCGCCATGCTGTGCAGCGTGTTTGATGCCAGTCTGCAGCTGCAGAGCAGCGCTCTGTCCTCCTGCCACCCGTTCCCGTCACGTTCCACACACAGCCGATACGTGAGTCCTCATTACCGCTCAGCCCTGCGCTCGGGTGAGAATGAGTACTGAGTGTGCCTTGTCTGCCCACAGCCCAGCTTCACCTCCTCCGGATCCGGATCCAGTACATCCGACCCGGGATTCAGCAACAGCGGCGGCTGGAGCATCGGTGAGAAAAGTGCAATCCGAGAGCAGGAATCCAGACAGACACCCCCCGGGTATAGGGAGAGTAGTCTGCAGGGAGACCCCCACCCAGTGCTACTACCCAGGTCTGCTTACTGGACTGGTGTCCTCCTATACAGAAATAGGGAGGAAACTACCCAGCAGAATAGTGAGTGCAGCTCTGGAGTATAAAGATAACTCAGGATTAGTAATGTAATATAGTGAGTGCAGCTCTGGAGTATAATACAGGAGGTAACTCAGGATCAGTAATGTAATGTATATACACAGTGACTGCACCAGCAGAATAGTGAGTGCAGCTCTGGAGTATAAACATAACACAGGATTACTAATGTAATATAGTGAGTGCAGCTCTTGAGTATAATACAGGAGGGAACTCAGGATCAGTAATGTAATGTATGTACACAGTGACTGCACCAGCAGAATAGTGAGTGCAGCTCTGGAGTATAAACATAACACAGGATTACTAATGTAATATAGTGAGTGCAGCTCTTGAGTATAATACAGGAGGGAACTCAGGATCAGTAATGTAATGTATGTACACAGTGACTGCACCAGCAGAATAGTGAGTGCAGCTCTGGAGTATAATACAGGATAGGTTTGGCTGTATGTATAATGTTCTGTCACAGTAACTTTCATTGTTTGCTGTCAGGTTGTCCGGATGCAGATCACGCTGTTCCTTGGGGCGATGCGTCCCCGGATGATTACCGCTATAGTAATTTAAGTTACGTTGATCCCCGGGAGCGGGAGCGAGAGCAGCACGACAAGAATAAGAGGTGAGCAATAGATCGTCCAAAATACAGAAAACTGATCACAATAGTACAAGCTGCAGCGACAACTCAGACTTTCCTATAGGCGTGAGTAGTGATTAGTGAATCCCATCCTGACCCGGATCCACCCACAGGTCACATCCCAGCCTCGCCTCCGCCGCTGACATTTGTAGTCAATGGATTTATTTCCAGGTTAATGAGTTAATATTAATCAGCATCTTCTAATAATCGCAGAATCCTCGACCCGGCAAATGCCCAACAGTTCGATGACTTCAAGAAATGTTATGGAGAAATTCTGTATCGCTGGGGTCTACAGGAGAAGCGGGCAGAGGTGCTGAAATTTGTCTCCTGTCCTCCCGAGCCACATAGAGGCATTGGTGAGTATCAAGGAGCCAAATATTAGCAAATCTGGTCAGTTATATCCAATCATACTCATATCTACTATAATACTGCCCCTATGTACAAGAATATAACTACTATAATACTGCCCCTATGTACAAGAATATAACTACTATAATACTGCTCCTATGTACAAGAATATAACTACTATAATACTACCCCTATGTACAAGAATATAACTAATATAATACTACCCCTATGTACAAGAATATAACTACTATAATACTGCCCCTATGTACAAGAATATAACTACTATAATACTGCCTCCTATGTACAAGAATATAACTACTATAATACCGCCCCTATATACAAGAATATAACTACTATAATACTGCCCCTATGTACAAGAATATAACTACTATAATACTGCCCCTATGTACAAGAATATAACTACTATAATACTGCCCCTATGTACAAGAATATAACTACTATAATACTGCCCCTATGTACAAGAATATAACTACTATAATACTGCCCCCTATGTACAAGAATATAACTACTATAATACTGCCCCTATGTACAAGAATATAACTACTATAATACTGCCTCCTATGTACAAGAATATAACTACTATAATACCGCCCCTATATACAAGAATATAACTACTATAATACTGCTCCCTATATACAAGAATATAACTACTATAATACTGCCCCTATGTACAAGAATATAACTACTATAATACTGCCCCTATGTACAAGAATATAACTACTATAATACTGCCCCTATGTACAAGAATATAACTACTATAATACTGCCCCTATGTACAAGAATATAACTACTATAATACTGCCCCCTATGTACAAGAATATAACTACTATAATACTGCCCCCTATGTACAAGAATATAACTACTATAATACTGCCCCCTATGTACAAGAATATAACTACTATAATACTGCCTCCTATGTACAAGAATATAACTACTATAGTACTGCCCCTATGTACAAGAATATAATTACTATAATACTGCCCCTATGTACAAGAATATAACTGCTATAATACTGCCCCTATATACAAGAATATAACTGCTATAATACTGCCCCTATATACAAGAATATAACTGCTATAATACTGCCCCTATATACAAGAATATAACTGCTATAATACTGCCCCTATATACAAGAATATAACTGCTATAATACTGCCCCTATGTACAAGAATATAACTGCTATAATACTGCCCCTATATACAAGAATATAACTGCTATAATACTGCCCCCTATGTACAAGAATATAACTGCTATAATACTGCCCCTATATACAAGAATATAACTGCTATAATACTGCCCCTATATACAAGAATATAACTACTATAATACTGCCCCTATGTACAAGAATATAACTGCTATAATACTGCCCCTATATACAAGAATATAACTGCTATAATACTGCCCCTATATACAAGAATATAACTACTATAATACTGCCTCCTATGTACAAGCATATAACTACTATAATACTGCTCCTATATACAAGAATATAACTACTATAATACTGCCCCCTATGTACAAGAATATAACTGCTATAATACTGCCCCCTATGTACAAGCATATAACTACTATAATACTGCCTCCTATGTACAAGCATATAACTACTATAATACTGCCCCTATGTACAAGAATATAACTACTATACTACTGCCCCTATATACAAGAATATAACTACTATAATACTTCCCCCTATGTACAAGAATATAACTGCTATAATACTGCCCCTATGTACAAGAATATAACTACTATAATACTGCCCCTATGTACAAGAATATAACTGCTATAATACTGCCCCCTATGTACAAGAATATAACTACTATAATACTGCCTCCTATGTACAAGCATATAACTACTATAATACTGCCCCCTATGTACAAGAATATAACTGCTATAATACTGCCCCCTATGTACAAGCATATAACTACTATAATACTGCCCCCTATGTACAAGAATATAACTACTATAATACTGCCTCCTATGTACAAGCATATAACTACTATAATACTGCCCCTATGTACAAGAATATAACTACTATACTACTGCCCCTATATACAAGAATATAACTACTATAATACTTCCCCCTATGTACAAGAATATAACTGCTATAATACTGCCCCCTATGTACAAGAATATAACTACTATAATACTGCCCCCTATGTACAAGAATATAACTGCTATAATACTGCCCCTATATACAAGAATATAACTACTATAGTACTGCCCCTATGTACAAGAATATAACTACTATAATACTGCACCTATGTACAAGGATATAACTACTATAATACTGCCCCTATATACAAGAATATAACTGCTATAATACTGCCCTCTATGTACAAGAATATAACTACTATAATACTGCCCCTATGTACAAGAATATAACTACTATAATACTGCCTCCTATGTACAAGAATATAACTGCTATAATACTGCCCTCTATGTACAAGAATATAACTACTATAATACTGCTCCTATATACAAGAATATAACTACTATAATACTGCCCCCTATGTACAAGAATATAACTGCTATAATACTGCTCCTATATACAAGAATATAACTACTATAATACTGCCCCCTATGTACAAGAATATAACTGCTATAATACTGCCCCCTATGTACAAGCATATAACTACTATAATACTGCCCCCTATGTGCAAGAATATAACTACTATAATACTGCCTCCTATGTACAAGCATATAACTACTATAATACTGCCCCTATGTACAAGAATATAACTACTATAATACTGCCCCCTATGTACAAGAATATAACTACTATACTACTGCCCCTATATACAAGAATATAACTACTATAATACTTCCCCCTATGTACACGAATATAACTGCTATAATACTGCCCCTATATACAAGAATATAACTACTATAGTACTGCCCCTATGTACAAGAATATAACTACTATAATACTGCCCCTATGTACAAGAATATAACTACTATAATACTGCCCCTATATACAAGAATATAACTGCTATAATACTGCCCTCTATGTACAAGAATATAACTACTATAATACTGCCCCTATGTACAAGAATATAACTGCTATAATACTGCCCCCTATGTACAAGAATATAACTACTATAATACTGCCTCCTATGTACAAGCATATAACTACTATAATACTGCCCCCTATGTACAAGAATATAACTGCTATAATACTGCCCCCTATGTACAAGCATATAACTACTATAATACTGCCCCCTATGTACAAGAATATAACTACTATAATACTGCCTCCTATGTACAAGCATATAACTACTATAATACTGCCCCTATGTACAAGAATATAACTACTATACTACTGCCCCTATATACAAGAATATAACTACTATAATACTGCCCCTATGTACAAGAATATAACTACTATAATACTTCCCCCTATGTACAAGAATATAACTGCTATAATACTGCCCCTATATACAAGAATATAACTACTATAATACTTCCCCCTATGTACAAGAATATAACTGCTATAATACTGCCCCCTATGTACAAGAATATAACTGCTATAATACTGCCCCTATATACAAGAATATAACTACTATAGTACTGCCCCTATGTACAAGAATATAACTACTATAATACTGCCCCTATGTACAAGAATATAACTACTATAATACTGCCCCTATATACAAGAATATAACTGCTATAATACTGCCCTCTATGTACAAGAATATAACTACTATAATACTGCCCTCTATGTACAAGAATATAACTACTATAATACTGCCCCTATGTACAAGAATATAACTGCTATAATACTGCCCTCTATGTACAAGAATATAACTACTATAATACTGCCCCTATGTACAAGAATATAACTACTATAATACTGCCTCCTATGTACAAGCATATAACTACTATAATACTGCCCCTATGTACAAGAATATAACTACTATACTACTGCCCCTATATACAAGAATATAACTACTATAATACTGCCCCTATATACAAGAATATAACTACTATAGTACTGCACCTATGTACAAGAATATAACTACTATAATACTGCCCCTATGTACAAGAATATAACTACTATAATACTGCCCCTATATACAAGAATATAACTACTATAATACTGCCCCTATGTACAAGAATATAACATACTATACTACTGCCCCTATATACAAGAATATAACTACTATAATACTGCCCCTATATACAAGAATATAACTACTATAGTACTGCCCCTATGTACAAGAATATAACTACTATATTCTTGTATATAGGGGCAGTATTATAGTAGTTATATTCTTGTACATAGGGGGCAGTATTATAGCAGTTATATTCTTGTATATAGGGGCAGTATTATAGCAGTTATATTCTTGTATATAGGGGCAGTATTATAGCAGTTATATTCTTGTATATAGGGGCAGTATTATAGTAGTTATATTCTTGTATATAGGGGCAGTATTATAACTACTATAATACTGCCCCTATATACAAGAATATAACTGCTATAATACTGCCCCTATATACAAGAATGTAACTGCTATAATACTGCCCCTATATACAAGAATATAACTGCTATAATACTGCCCTCTATGTACAAGAATATAACTACTATAATACTGCCCCCTATGTACAAGAATATAATTACTATAATACTGCCCCCTATGTACAAGAATATATCTACTATAATACTGCCCCCTCTGTGCAGGAATATAACTACTATAATACTGCCATCTATGTACAAGAATATAACTACTATAATACTGCCCCTATGTACAAGAATATAACTACTATAATACTGCCATCTATGTACAAGAATATAACTACTATAATACTGCCCCTATGTACAAGAATATAACTACTATAATACTGCCCCTATATACAAGAATATAACTACTATAATACTGCCCCTATGTACAAGAATATAACTACTATACTACTGCCCCTATATACAAGAATATAACTACTATAATACTGCCCCTATATACAAGAATATAACTACTATAGTACTGCCCCTATGTACAAGAATATAACTACTATATTCTTGTACATAGGGGGCAGTATTATAGCAGTTATATTCTTGTATATAGGGGCAGTATTATAGCAGTTATATTCTTGTATATAGGGGCAGTATTATAGCAGTTATATTCTTGTATATAGGGGCAGTATTATAGTAGTTATATTCTTGTATATAGGGGCAGTATTATAACTACTATAATACTGCCCCTATATACAAGAATATAACTGCTATAATACTGCCCCTATATACAAGAATGTAACTGCTATAATACTGCCCCTATATACAAGAATATAACTGCTATAATACTGCCCTCTATGTACAAGAATATAACTACTATAATACTGCCCCCTATGTACAAGAATATAATTACTATAATACTGCCCCCTATGTACAAGAATATATCTACTATAATACTGCCCCCTCTGTGCAGGAATATAACTACTATAATACTGCCCCTATGTACAAGAATATAACTACTATAATACTGCCCCTATGTACAAGAATATAACTACTATAATACTGCCCCTATGTACAAGAATATAACTACTATAATACTGCCCCCTATGTACAGGAATGTAACTGCTATAATGCTGCTCTTCTCATATATTTTTGTTCTTTGTGACATGAATCCCTGTTTCTCTCTCTCTCAGAATTCGGGGTGTATTGCAGCCACTGTCGCAGTGAGGTTCGGGGGACACAATGTGCCATCTGTAAGGGGTTCACCTTCCAGTGTGCCATCTGCCACGTGGCAGTCCGGGGGTCTTCTAACTTCTGCCTGAGCTGTGGACATGGTGGGCACACGGCTCACATGCTGGAGTGGTTCAGCTCTCAGGAGGTCTGTCCCACCGGCTGCGGCTGTCATTGCCTGCTGGAGAGCACCTTCTGATCCTCGCCCCTTCTGATCCTCGCCCGTCCCCGGCGGCTTCGTACCTGTGCTGTCCCCTTCTGTGCTTCGTCATAACACCACCGTGTGGTGACTCTGGGAACTGTCCTCATCAGAGGGTCTGTGTATAGTGGACTCGTGGTGGATTACATACCTCATCGGCTCATTATGGCGGCCTCCCTCTTGTGACTTGTAGCCACGCCTTCCTGTCGGCCGCCATTTTTATGACATTTTCTTTGTGATCTTTCCCTTTAACTTCGAGATTTGTCTAATTTAACCCTGATGTGGATGACTGTGGTGCTGCCGATGTACTACAACTGTCATCATAGCTGCTGGGTGCATCATTGGGGTTGGACTGGACCCCCCCATAACGGCAGGTGGAATGCTGATAAATTAGAGATCTGGATCACAGCTCTGCCTAGCAAAGCAGAGCTGCAGTGTAAAGCATGAGGGCAAAACTGCAATCCGCTTCCCTCCTGAGAATAGGAAGCTCCAGGTATCTGATGTGACCGCCGGCGCTGTCTGCCGTTGTATTATACATCACCGTGTTGGCTACGAATGTTGTATAAACCATTTATTTAAAGGAAAAAATAAAAGAAATCGTATAAAAAATACCGTTATCTCCCGCACGTCTGATTGGTTATTACAGATAAGATTATCTACATCTTCTAGACTTTAAGGTATGGCAAAAAATATATATTCTCCATTACATCTTCTACAGGCGACGCAGATTTTCAGACTCCTGACAGTGATGATGGTGCGGTATAACTTGTACAAGATGGCGCTATTACATAGGGGTTGTATGGAGTCATTATATAGCCATGGTATGACACTGATGATGGTGCAGTGTCGCGGTATAACACGTACAGGATGGCGTTATTACATATGGGTGGTATGGAGTCATTATACAGCCATGTAATGACATTGATGACGGTGCGGTGTTGCGATATAACACATACAGAATGGCGCTATTACATAGGAGTGATATGAGGTCATACAGCCATGGTATGACACTGATGATGGTGCAGCGTTGCGGTATAACACATACAGGATGGCGCTATTACATAGGGGTGGTATGGAGTCATTACACAGCGATATTATGACACTGATGATGGTGCGGCGTCGCGGTATAACACGTACAGGATGGCGCTATTACATAGGGGTGGTATGGGGTCATTATACAGCCATGGTTTGAGGCGGTATTATGGTACATCATGCATAGGATGGCGCTATTAAATACTGGTGGTAAGGAATAATTTTACAGCCATGGTATGACATTGGTGATGCGGTATAACACGTACAGGATGGCACTATTACATAGAGGTGGTACATGGTCATTAAACAGCCATGGTATAACACTGGTGCGGCGTTACAGTATAACACGCATAGGATGGCACTATTACATATGGGTGGTATGATACTGATGGTAATGGTGCGACGTTGTGGTTTAACATGTACAGGGCGGCACTATTACGTAGACAGTAGTAGGGGGGTCATTATACAGCCGTGGTATGACACTGATGGAGCGGTATTATGGTACAGCACGCACATGATGGCACTATTACATACAGGTGGTAGGGAGTCCTTATACAGCTGTGGTATAATAATGATGATGGTGCGGCGCCGTGGTATAACGTACAAGATGGCAGTATTACATAGGGCTGGTACAGGGTCATCATATAGCTGTGTTATGACACTGATGGTGCGATATTATGGCACATCATGTACTGGGCGGTACTATTACATAATGACATGGAGGTGGTATGGAGTCACTATACAGCTGTGGTATAATACTGATGATGGTGCGGCATTGCGGTATTACACATATTGGATGGTGCTATTATGTAGGGCTGGTATGGGATAATTTTACAACCGTGGTATACTGATGGTGCGGCATTGTGGTATAATGTACAGGATGGCAGTATTACATACGGCTGGTACGGGGTCATTATACAGCCGGGGTATGACACTGATGGAGCGGTATTATGGTGCAGCATGTACAGGATGGCAGGATTAGTGTGGCATGCTTTCCCCTGCGCTGTGCCCCCGATGTCGCGGCCTCTGTTGGGGGGGTGATCGGGTGACGGGGGGTGTCTGTTACCTTTCCCCGGCACTGGCCGGCGGACACACTCTTACACGTCCGCAGTAAACACCTTTGTCTGCGGTAACCTCAGTCGTGTCTCGCGGATCGCGCTACTTGCACCCGATCCGGCCCAGCGCCTTCCAATTGTGCGCGTATCTGTGTTGTGCTGTTGCCGGGTCGTTACTGCACACGCTGCACCCTCCGTCAGCACCGATTGTGTATTCCCGGCACACAGCGTGGGCGGAGGACGACGGGACCCCCGCACCACCTGACGCTCGCGGTACTATAGGATTGCGCTAATCATGTTCTGCCTGATCCTGGGAAAGTTGGGTGACACCGGTGCGTCACCGCTCCCAATGGCCGTAATGGAGAATGCAATAGCAAGAGCAAAACTTGCCTATTAACCCATTCTGCTGTGGTCATGTGACCGGTATGATGTCACTCCAGCAGATGACATCACAAGAGTCATTACACCATGGCAGGGAGGGGTGAGGGTAGCGGGGATGTCAGTAATGGAGGACCATCATGTCCCGGCGGTACTGCCTGCACCCAGGAGATGAGCCGAGGTTCCGGCGCCGCTGCACCCAGGAGATAAGCCGAGGTCCCGGCAGCAGCAGGAGATGAGCCGAGGTCCCCAGGAGATGAGCCGAGGTCCCGGCAGCACCGGGAGATGAGCCGAGGTCCCCAGGAGATGAGCCGAGGTCCCGGCAGCACCGGGAGATGAGCCGAGGTTCCGGCAGCACCGGGAGATGAGCCGAGGTCCCGGCAGCACCGGGAGATGAGCCGAGGTCCCGGCAGCACCGGGAGATGAGCCGAGGTCCCGGCAGCACCGGGAGATGAGCCGAGGTCCCGGCAGCACTGGGAGATGAGCCGAGGTCCCCAGGAGATGAGCCGAGGTCCCGGCAGCACCGGGAGATGAGCCGAGGTCCCGGCAGCACCGGGAGATGAGCCGAGGTCCCGGCAGCACCCGGGAGATGAGCCGAGGTCCCGGCAGCGGCAGGAGATGAGCCGAGGTCCCGGCAGCACCCGGGAGATGAGCCGAGGTCCCGGCAGCACCCGGGAGATGAGCCGAGGTCCCGGCAGCAGCAGAGGTGTCAGCCCTGATAAAAACTAACAAAAGTGGAAATTCCGCCCGAAAAAAAAAAACCCTAAACAGTCACGGGGTTTTCCAATGTGATGCAAAAAGTTTTGCAACTTTTTAATTTACTTTTGTTTTCATTTTTAGATCCTGCGCGTGCGGTCAGTGACTGGAAACCTTCATATATCACACTAATACTGACCACAGCTGCAGGTCTGTTGCACTGGCACCCGGCGTAGACAATCCTCTGTGAGATACAGCCGGACCCCTGTGTGTCACATGGTATCAGACCAGATACTATAGTAGCAACCCCTCAGCTGCGAGAAGTATCGGGTCTGGATGTAAAGTTTTATTTCTGCTTCTTCCTGATTGTATTCTACAGATCACAGGCGGCTCCGCCGTGCACTACAACCCTCATCCTCCCAGACAGCGGCTTAAAGGGGCGGGTGCATCTGTGTTTTGGGAACGCGCCTCTCCCAACCTCCCAGCTTCCTGTTAGTGGTGTGGTGTGCTCCTGATGAGTGACAATTCGGACTGTGCTCCCATCCCGCTCTGTGCCGCTATCCCACGCTGTGCCAGCTTCCCCCACTGTGCCGCTTTGCCGCTGTCCCGCACTGAGCCCCCGTCCGCCGCACTGAGCCGACGTCTCCCCCCCCGCACTGAGCCCCCGTCCCCTGCACTGAGCCGCCGTCCCCCGTACTGTGCCCCCGTCCCATGCAGCTAGAGGAGGCCTCTTTCCATCATCGGATGAGGCGGTCAGATCCGGCGTTCCCGCCAGCTTCAGAGCGACGCCTGCAGGATCTGTAGCAAAGAGCTTGTAAGCGCTGCGCTCATTGCCTGGGAGACCTGCCACCTCTGACAGACCGCAGAAGTGGCAATGACCAGTAAATTATAGAATAAAATGTTTCCATTCTGGAGATCACTTTATGATAAGAGGAAAATTACAAATTTGTCATTTAACAAGATGAGACGTCGCCTTTAATAAAGAATTAACAAGATTGGGGGAAACCTCTGCACAGAGGAGAATTTTCGGCTTTTCCCTCCGGCGGTGCCGGAGCCGCGATGACGACAACAAGTTGGGGCTTTTTAAAAAAAGTTGTGATTTACACCGGAAAAAAAGTGCAAATATTGAATGGAGGATTTTGTTTTCCCCATTTTCAGCCCCTGGTTTCCATTCAGTGACAGCAATCATTACCTCTTCTGTCCGCGGCGGCTCAGGACGGGCCGGATTCTGCTGACAAGTAATGAGGACTATGGTGGGGAGTTATGTAATACAGAATTCCCCGGCGTTATCAGGACTGGAGGGTTCCCATAGATCAGTGAGGGGTCCGGGAGGTGGGGGGCTGCGCCGTGCTCTGTGCCTATGGAGGCCGCCCCCTCTGATGCCACGGCAGCCATTGCTCATGTCAACCAATCCACTGCCCCCTACAGGTGGGGTCTCCTCTACTGACCCTCAGGGGCCCGATGGTAGTGGGGGCCCCGGATCCTATAACACTGCGGGCTCCGGCACAGAACCAACAATCACACACCAACATACTGCAGGCTCTGCAACGGCTGAGGTTTAGGAGGTTCTGCAGTGGTCGGGGCACGTAATAGGAGGTTCTGTGGTGGGTGAGGCCCTTATCAAGGGGTTCTATGGCAGGTGAGGCGCATATGAGGAGGTTCTGCGGTGGTCGAGGCGCCTATTAGGAGGTTCTGCGGTGGTCGGGGCGCCTATTAGGAGGTTCTGTGGTGGTCGAGGCGCCTATTAGGAGGTTCTGCGGTGGTCGGGGCGCCTATTGGGAGGTTCTGCGGTGGTCGGGGCGCCTATTAGGAGGTTCTGTGGTGGTCGGGGCGCCTATTAGGAGGTTCTACGGTGGTCGGGGCGCCTATTAGGAGGTTCTGTGGTGGTCGGGGCGCCTATTAGGAGGTTCTGTGGTAGTCGGGGCGCCTATTAGGAGGTTCTGCGGTGGTCGGGGCGCCTATTAGGAGGTTCTACGGTGGTCGGGGCGCCTATTAGGAGGTTCTGTGGTGGTCGGGGCGCCTATTAGGAGGTTCTGTGGTAGTCGGGGCGCCTATTAGGAGGTTCTGTGGTGGTCGAGGCGCCTATTAGGAGGTTCTGCGGTGGTTGGGGTGCCTATTAGGAGGTTCTATGGTGGTCGGGGCGCCTATTAGGAGGTTCTGTGGTGGTCGGGGCGCCTATTAGGAGGTTCTGCGGTGGTCGGGGCGCCTATTAGGAGGTTCTGCGGTGGTCGGGGTGCCTATTAGGAGGTTCTGTGCTGGTCGGGGTGCCTATTAGGAGGTTCTGTGGTGGTCGGGGCGCCTATTAGGAGGTTCTATGGTGGTCGGGGCGCCTATTAGGAGGTTCTATGGTGGTCGGGGCGCCTATTAGGAGGTTCTGCGGTGGTCGCGGCGCCTATTAGGAGGTTCTGCGGTGGTCGGGGTGCCTATTAGGAGGTTCTGCGGTGGTCGGGGCGCCTATTAGGAGGTTCTGCGGTGGTCGGGGCGCCTATTAGGAGGTTCTATGGTGGTCGGGGTGCCTATTAGGAGGTTCTGTGGTGGTCGGGGCGCCTATTAGGAGGTTCTGTGCTGGTCGGGGTGCCTATTAGGAGGTTCTATGGTGGTCGGGGTGCCTATTAGGAGGTTCTGCGGTGGTCGGGGCGCCTATTAGGAGGTTCTATGGTGGTCGGGGTGCCTATTAGGAGGTTCTGCGGTGGTCGGGGTGCCTATTAGGAGGTTCTATGGTGGTCGGGGTGCCTATTAGGAGGTTCTATGGTGGTCGGGGTGCCTATTAGGAGGTTCTATGGTGGTCGGGGTGCCTATTAGGAGGTTCTGCGGTGGTCGGGGCGCCTATTAGGAGGTTCTATGGTGGTCGGGGTGCCTATTAGGAGGTTCTGCGGTGGTCGGGGTGCCTATTAGGAGGTTCTATGGTGGTCGGGGTGCCTATTAGGAGGTTCTATGGTGGTCGGGGTGCCTATTAGGAGGTTCTATGGTGGTCGGGGTGCCTATTAGGAGGTTCTATGGTGGTCGGGGTGCCTATTAGGAGGTTCTGCGGTGGTCGGGGTGCCTATTAGGAGGTTCTGCGGTGGTCGCGGCGCCTATTAGGAGGTTCTGCGGTGGTCGCGGTGCCTATTAGGAGGTTCTGCGACGGGTGAGGCGCCTATGAGAAGGTTTTACGGTGGCTGAGGCATGTACTAGGAGGTTCTGCAGCATCTCCATGTACATTGAACTGTCTAATACACAGTGCAGCTGCTGAAGAACCTCTTTTGCAGGGTCAGATTGCCCAGAGCTCAGGAGATGAGCGACACGGCGCCCCTGAAGATGAGCGGTACCCGTGGAGATGAGTGATGCCCATGGAGATGAGTGGCACCCGTGGAGATGAGCGGCGCCCCTGAAGATGAGCGGTACCCGTGGAGATGAGTGATGCCCATGGAGATGAGTGGCACCCGTGGAGATGAGCGGCGCCCCTGAAGATGAGCGGTACCCGTGGAGATGAGTGATGCCCATGGAGATGAGTGGCACCCGTGGAGATGAGCGGCGCCACTGAAGATGAGCGGTACCCGTGGAGATGAGCGAGGCAGTGGCCGTGGAGATGAGCGCTGCCCGTGGAGATGAGCGGTACCCCTGGAGATGAATGGCGCCCGTGGAGATGAGTGATGCCCATGGAGATGAGCGGCGCCCCTGAAGATGAGCGGTACCCGTGGAGATGAGCAAGGCAGTGGCCGTGGAGATGAGTGATGCCCCTGGAGATGAGTGATGCCCCTGGAGATGAGTGATGCCCGTGGAGATGAGCGATGCCCGTGGAGATGAGCGACGCCCCTGCAGATGAGCGACGCCCCTGGAGATGAGTGATGCCCCTGGAGATGAGCGGCGCCCGTGGAGATGAGTGATGCCCCTGGAGATGAGCGATGTCCCTGGAGATGAGCGATGCCCCTGGAGATGAGCGATGCCCCTGGAGATGAGTGATGCCCGTGGAGATGAGCGATGCCCCTGGAGATGAGCGATGCCCCTGGAGATGAGCGATGCCCCTGGAGATGAGCGATGCCCCTGGAGATGAGTGACGCCCCTGGAGATGAGTGATGCCCCTGGAGATGAGTGACGCCCCTGCAGATGAGCGACGCGACGCCCTTGGAGATGAGTGATGCCCCTGGAGATGAGCGATGCCCCTGGAGATGAGCGATGCCCCTGGAGATGAGCGATGCCCCTGGAGATGAGCGATGCCCCTGGAGATGAGCGACGCCCCTGCAGATGAGCGACGCCCCTGCAGATGAGCGACGCCCCTGCAGATGAGCGACGCCCCTGGAGATGAGCGGCGCCCCTGGAGATGAGCGACGCCCCTGGAGATGAGCGACGCCCCTGGAGATGAGCGACGCCCCTGGAGATGAGCGACGCCCCTGGAGATGAGCGACGCCCCTGGAGATGAGCGACGCCCCTGGAGATGAGCGACGCCCCTGGAGATGAGCGACGCCCCTGGAGATGAGCGACGCCCCTGGAGATGAGCGACGCCCCTGGAGATGAGCGGCGCCCCTGGAGATGAGCGGCGCCCCTGGAGATGAGCGACGCCCCTGGAGATGAGCGACGCCCCTGGAGATGAGCGGCGCCCGTGGAGATGAGTGATGCCCCTGCAGATGAGCGATGCCCCTGGAGATGAGCGACGCCCCTGCAGATGAGCAACGCGACGCCCTTGGAGATGAGCGGCACCCGTGGAGATGGGCGGCACCCGTGGAGATGAGCGGCACCCGTGGAGATGAGCGGCACCCGTGGAGATGAGCGGCACCCGTGATGCCGCTGCGCTGGAACAAACGGAGTGGTGCGTGGACTTTATTGAGGTTCAGGTCCGGTTTCCGCTCTCAGGCGGTATTTTTCTTTCTGTCCTGCTGGGATCATCTCTCAGCGCAGCGTTATGATTTACGCTCTGCAGTTCCTCAGTTTCCCATCCCCCCCTGTATCTTCCTGGGGACGGCGGCCGCACTCCGGACTGTTCATCGCTGTCTCCACAACTTGTGATATTGGGAAATTCACGTCCTGAGTGACGGAGGCAGCAAGAATCACAGCGTCACCAGCAGAAGGCGGCAGCCACTGCTCTGCTGAAGGGTTCATTATAAAGACACCGGCCTCATCCGGCTCCCGATCCCGAACACAGAGGAAAAAGCGGAGGCCAAAGATCTCAGGATGACAGAAAGGAGAAACGTCTCCAACCGCTCTGCAATCACAGAAGACAGAAGGTGAAAGATACTGCTGCCTACAGTGCGCAGAACAGTGAGCGCAGCTCTGGAGTATAATACAGGAGGTAACTCAGGATCAGTAATGTAATGTATGTACACAGTGACTGCAGCAGCAGAATAGTGAGTGCAGCTCTGGAGTATAATACAGGAGGTAACTCAGGATCAATAATGTATGTGTGAAGCCCCACAGGTGTAGTGTCGGTGCATTACCTTCAGGGACTCCACTCGGCTGGATCTGGTCACAGGTAGGAGTTCTTCTTCTTGTCGTGACGCCACTCTCAGAATTGCGGTCAGTGGGGACCGCCACTGCAGATTTTAGGGACGCCTGGGGCTGATGATATGTGCAGTTAGTTGGAATAGCCTCCTGAGAGTGAGGCAAGCCCCAGGGCCCTGTGTAGGTGCGTAGTACCACAAGGCGCAGAATAACTCCACACAGGCAGAATGTCTTTCAGGGTTTTTACTCACTTCAGGTGGCAGGGTGAGTAACCCGGGCGTAGCTGGGATGAACCAGGCGGGAACCAGGTGTCCTTCAGGCTGACTTGTGAGGGTGACTACTAACTCGCCTTCCTTAGCCCTTGGTGGTTTGGGGTAACCCCGACTTTTAGTCCCTATGGGGGTCACCCAGGGAAGTTGCTGAAGCCTCACTCCCCTTCGTTTGCCGTGTGCTTGTTGCCTGGGCCAGATCACTCCAGCTTCTTGCCTCCTGTGAGCTATGGGCCCTAACTGTGGCTACGTGGCTGCGGCTTTTGTGGTGTTGTGGCGTGGGCTTTGAGAGCCCCACACCGGCAGGTTTAGCAAAAGAAAGCTGGATCTATCTCCGCTTCGGGATCTGCCGCCCGTTTGGGCCTGGTGCTCTCTAGCAGTCTCCTTACTTCCCACTCCGTTGCTCTCTCTCTAGCTGAAGATGGATTTCGGGTAGCACTCCTAGTTGACCGTTCTCCCCCGTCAGTAGCCACTGCGCGGGCGCTGTTAGACAGCAACAGCCCCACAGGTCTGCTCCTCACTGAGCCCTATGGAGTTCTGCTCTAACTGACTCACTGCCCCTCCTCTCCTGTTCTTGCCTACGCCACCTAGCAACCAGACTCTCTTACCACACCCCTTGAGAGGAGATGGAGGCTCTACCCCCTCCACTATTCCAGTGAAGGTCAAGGCTTTTCCCCCTCCTGGGATCCCCAGGGGTCCTCTCATGGGTACATGTGTGAGAGCTGATTACTATGCGCCTGTGTACCACACCCCTGTCAGCCTTCTGGATTACCTGTATTGTACTGTCCCCAGCATGGGTGCAGTACTCAGTGGTGCCTGACCAGGTCAGGGGCGCCACATTCCCCCTTAGTTATCACCAGCACGTCCTCGGGCTGCAAGACAACATTTTAAAATGCATAAAACATTAAAACATGTAAAACATTTTAAAAGCACCAGGTACCATACATCACCACCCTCCACCCACAAGTCCGTTAACCCACCCAAAACCCTTTCACGTTGGCCGCGGCTTCAGCCACTTCTGGCAGGATGTAGAGGCGGCTTACATGGGCTGGTGGTTTCAGGGTATACCTGGCCTGGTGGATCCGCGCCTTCAGCCTCTTCTGGCAGGATGCAGAGGCGGCCTCCACAGTTGGTGCTGACCAGGTACCCTCTTTGTGGTGGAGAGCCAGGCCCCATAAACAGGCATGCTCTCTGGTCGCAGGTGAGCCAAGGCCCTATATACGGACGGGCTCCTCCTGGTTGCAGACGAGCCAAGCCCCTAAACAGGCTGACTCTGGTGGTGGTGGTGCCCCCTGGTGTAACTATTTACACTGCGAGAGTTTGTGGCTATAGCCAGTTCATAGCCTTAAGGTTTATGGTTTTCTCACAATAGTTTTTGTGGGCACATTACTTGAACTTGAGAACGTTGCAAAACAAACTTTTTCAAAACTTTAACTGATAACTTCTTTCTTTACTTTACTCCTCCATTTCACCAGGGCTTGGGCCTGTAGGGCTGCGGCACCTGTTGCTTTCTTGGCCTCTTTCTTCATCTGTTGTTGTCTCATCTGCAGGTTCCTTGTCTCTGCTTTCTCTATCTTCATCTGTTTCCTTTCCTGTATCTGTTTCTCTTTCCTGTAGCATGGGGTGGCTGTAAGGTTTGCTGGTACATAGTGCTACGTCAAGCGCGTACAGTCCTCTTTCGCCTTGATGCATGGTAAACTGTACTGAATCCCCCATCTTTAGGTTTCTGCCAGGGTGTCCTCTAGGCAGATGAGCGCTCACATCTCTTCGGTTGACAAATATCCCTTCCTTCACACCAGGTGCTACAATGAATCCATATCCACTTTTCAAATTGAAATCCTCCACTACTCCTCTGCAAAGGGGTCCTCTGACCTGGGCTTTGGCTCTTCTCAGGAACCTTTTCTCCTGTAGGTCTCTGGCTGTGACTTCTCTCTGCTCTGGAGACTGTGGTGCAGGGGACAGCGTTGTTCTGTTGCGACGCCTGGTCTTGCGGGCTGGGTTCTGCTGGGCTGTTACCTCAATGCCTGCAGGGCCCCAGGTGAGGTTTCTGGGCTGGTCTTCATCAGCAGACGGTGTCAAGTCCTCCTCATCCCAACGGGAATAGGGCAACATCTCCGGCTCTGAGTATTGCTCCACTGCCGGTGGCTCCGGAGTCAGCTCCTCAGCTTCCTGGCCTCCTCTCCCCCTTAGTTCTTCTTGGCACTCCTTTGGTGGCAGTGCTGGGGATGGGCTTTCTTCAGCAGGCCCAGGCGGGGGACTCTTTGGCGTGGTTGCTGCAGGGGTTGCCGGAACCCTCTTGGGGGTATGCGGAGGGAGCAGATACCGATCCACCATCTCTTGTGGGAACTGGGCCTCTAGGTCAGCCTTCAGCTTCCAGTATTCGGGGTCCTCTCCTATCAGGGACTTCCTAGCAGGGACCTCTTTGGACTGGGGAGCGGTGTCTGCTCTGGCCTTGCAGGCCGGGGTAAATGGTGATGCAATCTCTTTGCGGGCCGCGCCCTGTATGGCGGCGGCCTGGTCTTGGCGGGCCGCGCCCGGCATGGCGGCGGCCTGGTCTTGGCGGGCCGCGCCCGGCATGGCGGCGGCCTGGTCTTGGCGGGCCGCGCCCTGTATGGCGGCGGCCTGGATCGGCGTCGCAGCTGCGATGGGATCTGTGCAGGCTGGGCTGGGCGTCGCTGCAGGGACCGGGTCTTGGTGGGCCGAGCAGGGCATCGCTGCGGCGGCCGGGGCTTGGCGGGCCGAGCAGGGCATCGCTGCGGCGGCCGGGGCTTGACGGGCCGAGCAGGGCATCGCTGCGGCGGCCGGGGCTTGGCGGGCCGAGCAGGGCATCGCTGCGGCGGCCGGGGCTTGGCGGGCCGAGCAGGGCATTGCTGCGGCGGCCGGGGCTTGACGGGCCGAGCAGGGCATCGCTGCGGCGGCCTGGGCTTGGCGGGCCGCACCTGGCGTGGCTGCGGCCTGGCTCAGCGTCGCCGCGCCGGGCGCCTCTTCAGGGACCGCGGGCGTGGCAGCAGGGGTCGGGGCATCCGGGCCGGCAGGGGTAATACTGGACTCACCCATCGGTGGCAGCATCGGGGTCTGAGTCGTCGCCGTCCGGTCTGGCACTCGTCGTGCGGTTCCCCTCTCATAGGCCTGAACCGCGGCAGCCATCTCCAGAAGTTCCATGCGTTCTTCTCTGATCTGCTCCACGACCCGAGTCTCCAGTCGGTCGCAGAACTGGGCCAGCTCCCGATACCACCAGGCAGCGGAGCCCGGTTCTGGGTTTCTGCGGTCAGACGCCATTTCTTCTGCGCCGTCTTCTGCACGATTTCCCAGCTGTGGACTCGTCGTTGCCTCTAGTAGCAAGCTGTTCAGTTTCTGCTCTGCCTCTTTCAGCAGCTCCTCTCCCAGCAGCAGGCTTGTGGCTTCCTTTCTGTCCCGACGTCTCTAGACGCTTCCGCTCTCTTCACAAGCGAGGTCAGAACTCTGCAGGGGATCTCTGGGTAGCCACACCTCTTCGTGGGCGGTAACTTCTCCCAGCGCGGGCTGCTGTTGTTTTTCAGCGCTCTTTTCATGGTGGCAATATGGCGGCGCTTCCAATTTTTCAAGCGGACCGCCCAGGCACATGGTCACCTGTCTGAACAGGTCTAGTCCTTATCCTGTTCGTGACGCCAGATGTGAAGCCCCACAGGTGTAGTGTCGGTGCATTACCTTCAGGGACTCCACTCGGCTGGATCTGGTCACAGGTAGGAGATCTTCTTCTTGTCGTGACGCCACTCTCAGTATTGCGGCCAGTAGGGACCGCCACTGCAGGTTAGGGGACGCCTGGGGCTGATGGTGAGTGCAGTTAGTTGGAATAGCCTCCTGAGAGTGAGGCAAGCCCCAGGGCCCTGTGTAGGTGCGTAGTACCACAAGGCGCAGAATAACTCCACACAGGCAGAATGTCTTTCAGGGTTTTACTCACTTCAGGTGGCAGGGTGAGTAACCCGGGCGTAGCTGGGATGAACCAGGCGGGAACCAGGTGTCCTTCAGGCTGACTTGTGAGGGTGACTACTGACTCGCCTTCCTTAGCCCTTGGTGGTTTGGGGTAACCCCGACTTTTAGTCCCTATGGGGGTCACCCAGGGAAGTTGCTGAAGCCTCACTCCCCTTCGTTTGCCGTGTGCTTGTTGCCTGGGCCAGATCACTCCAGCTTCTTGCCTCCTGTGAGCTATGGGCCCTAACTGTGGCTACGTGGCTGCGGCTTTTGTGGTGTTGTGGCGTGGGCTTTGAGAGCCCCACACCGGCAGGTTTAGCAAAAGAAAGCTGGATCTATCTCCGCTTCGGGATCTGCCGCCCGGTTGGGCCTGGTGCTCTCTAGCAGTCTCCTTACTTCCCACTCCGTTGCTCTCTCTCTAGCTGAAGCTGGCTTTCAGGTAGCACTCCTAGTTGACCGTTCTCCCCCGTCAGTAGCCACTGCGCGGGCGCTGTTAGACAGCATCAACCCCACAGGTCTGCTCCTCACTGAGCCCTATGGAGTAGTGATGTGTCGTTCGCGAACGAGCCGATTCTTTGAGCCGGCTCTTTGAAGTGAACGATATGAGCCGAATCATCAAAGTGAACGAGCCATAAAGAGCCGCTTTTTTTTTTTTTTTTTCACTGCTTCAGGGGGAAGCAGGAGATAAGGAGAAGAGTAAAGTAAACACAAGCTCTGGGCAGGAGCTGACACTTAAAGCTATACACACATAGTGGTTCTTCCTTTCAGTGCCGGAGGCAGGAGGTAATGACCTGGGGTACGGCGGCCGGGCTGCCCCTCCACAGCGGGGCTGTATACTGTGAGCTGGTGCTGTATACTGTGAGCTGGTGCTGTATACTGTGAGCTGGTGCTGTTTGGTACTGTATACTTACTGTGAGCTGGTGCTGTATACTGTGAGCTGGTGCTGTATACTGTGAGCTGGTGCTGTATACTGTGAGCTGGTGCTGTTTGGTACTGTATATACTGTGAGCCGGGGCTGTATACTGTGAGCCGGGGCTGTATACTATGAGCCGGGGCTGTATACTGTGAGCCGGGGCTGTATACTGTGAGCCGGGGCTGTATACTGTGTTCAGTCCCTTTTTTCTATTTCTGTTAACAAATCCTGGTATTTTTAGATGTAAATAGATCTGACATCTGCACACAACCTCTATACATTTGTTTTATGTGCAATACTACCTCAATGACATTTATTGTCACTTAACTGTTAAAAAAGTTGGTATGTAACTAGTGTTGCATTGCCATATTGTGTTCCACTTGCTGGGATTTGTAGTGCTGTGCACCACCAGCAGAGGTTGGACCCATGCTATGTTAGCATTTAAACATTTCTGTTCCAGGTTGTGTTGAAATAAACTGATTTTGCTATTCAGTATCCTATGCTTCCATATTTTGGTGTGCGTACAGTATGTGTGTACAATGTGTGTATGTGTGTGTGTCCTTTGTGTTCAGTATGTACAGTGTGTGTACAATGTGTGTATGTGTGTCCTTTGTGTTCAGTATGTACAGTATGTGTGTACAATGTGTGTATGTGTGTGTGTGTCCTTTGTGTTCAGTATGTACAGTATGTGTACAATGTGTATATGTATGTGTGTCCTTTGTGTTCAGTATGTACAGTGTGTGTACAATGTGTGTATGTGTGTCCTTTGTGTTCAGTATGTACAGTATGTGTGTACAATGTGTGTATGTGTGTGTGTCCTTTGTGTTCAGTATGTACAGTATGTGTACAATGTGTGTATGTATGTGTGTCCTTTGTGTTCAGTATGTACAGTGTTTGTGTACAATGTGTGTATGTATGTGTGTCCTTTGTGTTCAGTATGTACAGTATGTGTGTACAATGTGTGTATGTATGTGTGTCCTTTGTGTTCAGTATGTACAGTGTTTGTGTACAATGTGTGTATGTATGTGTGTCCTTTGTGTTCAGTATGTACAGTGTTTGTGTACAATGTGTGTATGTATGTGTGTCCTTTGTGTTCAGTATGTACAGTATGTGTGTACAATGTGTGTATGTATGTGTGTCCTTTGTGTTCAGTATGTACAGTGTTTGTGTACAATGTGTGTATGTATGTGTGTCCTTTGTGTTCAGTATGTACAGTGTGTGTGTACAATGTGTGTATGTATGTGTGTCCTTTGTGTTCAGTATGTACAGTGTTTGTGTACAATGTGTGTATGTATGTATGTCCTTTGTGTTCAGTATGTACAGTGTGTGTGTACAATGTGTGTATGTATGTGTGTCCTTTGTGTTCAGTATGTACAGTATGTATGTATGTCCTTTGTGTTCAGTATGTACAGTGTGTGTGTACAATGTGTGTATGTGTGTCCTTTGTGTTCAGTATGTACAGTGTGTGTGTACAATGTGTGTATGTATGTGTGTCCTTTGTGTTCAGTATGTACAGTGTGTGTACAATGTGTGTATGTATGTGTGTCCTTTGTGTTCAGTATGTACAGTATGTGTGTACAATGTGTGTATGTATGTGTGTCCTTTGTGTTCAGTATGTACAGTGTGTGTACAATGTGTGTATGTATGTGTGTCCTTTGTGTTCAGTATGTACAGTATGTGTGTACAATGTGTGTACAATGTGTGTATGTGTGTCCTTTGTGTTCAGTATGTACAGTGTGTGTACAATGTGTGTATGTATGTGTGTCCAGTATGTACAGTGTGTGTGTACAATGTGTGTCCTTTGTGTTCAGTATGTACAGTGTGTGTACAATGTGTATGTATGTGTGTCCTTTGTGTTCAGTATGTCCAGTGTGTGTACAATGTGTGTATGTATGTGTGTCCTTTGTGTTCAGTATGTACAGTGTGTGTACAATGTGTGTATGTATGTGTGTCCAGTATGTACAGTGTGTGTACAATGTGTGTATGTATGTGTGTCCTTTGTGTTCAGTATGTACAGTATGTGTACAATGTGTGTATGTGTGTATGTATGTGTGTCCAGTATGTACAGTGTGTGTGTACAATGTGTGTATGTATGTGTGTCCTTTGTGTTCAGTATGTACAGTGTGTGTGTACAATGTGTGTATGTATGTGTGTCCAGTATGTACAGTGTGTGTACAATGTGTGTATGTATGTGTGTCCTTTGTGTTCAGTATGTACAGTATGTGTACAATGTGTGTATGTGTGTATGTATGTGTGTTCAGTATGTACAGTGTGTGTGTACAATGTGTGTATGTATGTATGTCCTTTGTGTTCAGTATGTACAGTGTGTGTGTACAATGTGTGTATGTATGTGTGTCCTTTGTGTTCAGTATGTACAGTATGTATGTATGTCCTTTGTGTTCAGTATGTACAGTGTGTGTGTACAATGTGTGTATGTGTGTCCTTTGTGTTCAGTATGTACAGTGTGTGTGTACAATGTGTGTATGTATGTGTGTCCTTTGTGTTCAGTATGTACAGTGTGTGTACAATGTGTGTCCTTTGTGTTCAGTATGTACAGTGTGTGTGTACAATGTGTGTATGTATGTGTGTCCTTTGTGTTCAGTATGTACAGTGTGTGTGTACAATGTGTGTATGTATGTGTGTCCTTTGTGTTCAGTATGTACAGTGTGTGTGTACAATGTGTGTATGTATGTGTGTCCTTTGTGTTCAGTATGTACAGTATGTGTGTACAATGTGTGTATGTATGTGTCCTTTGTGTTCAGTATGTACAGTGTGTGTGTACAATGTGTGTATGTGTGTCCTTTGTGTTCAGTATGTACAGTGTGTGTACAATGTGTGTCCTTTGTGTTCAGTATGTACAGTGTGTGTGTACAATGTGTGTATGTATGTATGTCCTTTGTGTTCAGTATGTACAGTGTGTGTGTACAATGTGTGTATGTATGTGTGTCCTTTGTGTTCAGTATGTACAGTGTGTGTGTACAATGTGTGTATGTATGTATGTCCTTTGTGTTCAGTATGTACAGTGTGTGTGTACAATGTGTGTATGTATGTGTGTCCTTTGTGTTCAGTATGTCCAGTGTGTGTACAATGTGTGTATGTATGTGTGTCCTTTGTGTTCAGTATGTACAGTGTGTGTACAATGTGTGTATGTATGTGTGTCCAGTATGTACAGTGTGTGTGTACAATGTGTGTATGTGTGTCCTTTGTGTTCAGTATGTACAGTGTGTGTGTACAATGTGTGTATGTATGTGTGTCCTTTGTGTTCAGTATGTACAGTGTGTGTGTACAATGTGTGTATGTATGTGTGTCCTTTGTGTTCAGTATGTACAGTGTGTGTGTACAATGTGTGTATGTATGTGTGTCCTTTGTGTTCAGTATGTACAGTATGTGTGTACAATGTGTGTATGTATGTGTCCTTTGTGTTCAGTATGTACAGTGTGTGTGTACAATGTGTGTATGTATGTATGTCCTTTGTGTTCAGTATGTACAGTGTGTGTACAATGTGTGTATGTATGTGTGTCCAGTATGTACAGTGTGTGTGTACAATGTGTGTATGTGTGTCCTTTGTGTTCAGTATGTACAGTGTGTGTACAATGTGTGTCCTTTGTGTTCAGTATGTACAGTGTGTGTGTACAATGTGTGTATGTATGTATGTCCTTTGTGTTCAGTATGTACAGTGTGTGTGTGTACAATGTGTGTATGTATGTGTGTCCTTTGTGTTCAGTATGTACAGTGTGTGTGTACAATGTGTGTGTGTATGTATGTATGTCCTTTGTGTTCAGTATGTACAGTGTGTGTGTACAATGTGTGTATGTATGTGTGTCCTTTGTGTTCAGTATGTCCAGTGTGTGTACAATGTGTGTATGTATGTGTGTCCTTTGTGTTCAGTATGTACAGTGTGTGTACAATGTGTGTATGTATGTGTGTCCAGTATGTACAGTGTGTGTGTACAATGTGTGTATGTGTGTCCTTTGTGTTCAGTATGTACAGTGTGTGTGTACAATGTGTGTATGTATGTGTGTCCTTTGTGTTCAGTATGTACAGTGTGTGTACAATGTGTGTCCTTTGTGTTCAGTATGTACAGTGTGTGTGTACAATGTGTGTATGTATGTGTGTCCTTTGTGTTCAGTATGTACAGTATGTGTGTACAATGTGTGTATGTATGTGTCCTTTGTGTTCAGTATGTACAGTGTGTGTACAATGTGTGTATGTATGTGTGTCCAGTATGTACAGTGTGTGTGTACAATGTGTGTATGTGTGTCCTTTGTGTTCAGTATGTACAGTGTGTGTACAATGTGTGTCCTTTGTGTTCAGTATGTACAGTGTGTGTGTACAATGTGTGTATGTATGTATGTCCTTTGTGTTCAGTATGTACAGTGTGTGTGTACAATGTGTGTATGTATGTGTGTCCTTTGTGTTCAGTATGTACAGTGTGTGTGTACAATGTGTGTATGTATGTGTGTCCTTTGTGTTCAGTATGTCCAGTGTGTGTACAATGTGTGTATGTATGTGTGTCCTTTGTGTTCAGTATGTACAGTGTGTGTACAATGTGTGTATGTATGTGTGTCCAGTATGTACAGTGTGTGTGTACAATGTGTGTATGTGTGTCCTTTGTGTTCAGTATGTACAGTGTGTGTGTACAATGTGTGTATGTATGTGTGTCCTTTGTGTTCAGTATGTACAGTGTGTGTACAATGTGTGTCCTTTGTGTTCAGTATGTACAGTGTGTGTGTACAATGTGTGTATGTATGTGTGTCCTTTGTGTTCAGTATGTACAGTGTGTGTGTACAATGTGTGTATGTATGTGTGTCCTTTGTGTTCAGTATGTACAGTATGTGTGTACAATGTGTGTATGTATGTGTCCTTTGTGTTCAGTATGTACAGTGTGTGTACAATGTGTGTATGTATGTGTGTCCAGTATGTACAGTGTGTGTGTACAATGTGTGTATGTGTGTCCTTTGTGTTCAGTATGTACAGTGTGTGTACAATGTGTGTCCTTTGTGTTCAGTATGTACAGTGTGTGTGTACAATGTGTGTATGTATGTGTGTCCTTTGTGTTCAGTATGTACAGTGTGTGTGTACAATGTGTGTATGTATGTGTGTCCTTTGTGTTCAGTATGTACAGTGTGTGTGTACAATGTGTGTATGTATGTGTGTCCTTTGTGTTCAGTATGTACAGTGTGTGTGTACAATGTGTGTATGTATGTGTGTCCTTTGTGTTCAGTATGTACAGTATGTGTACAATGTGTGTATGTATGTGTGTCCTTTGTGTTCAGTATGTACAGTGTGTGTACAATGTGTGTATGTATGTGTGTCCTTTGTGTTCAGTATGTACAGTGTGTGTGTACAATGTGTGTATGTATGTGTGTCCTTTGTGTTCAGTATGTACAGTGTGTGTGTACAATGTGTGTATGTATGTGTGTCCTTTGTGTTCAGTATGTACAGTATGTATGTATGTCCTTTGTGTTCAGTATGTACAGTATGTGTACAATGTGTGTATGTGTGTCCTTTGTGTTCAGTATGTACAGTATGTGTGTACAATGTGTGTATGTATGTGTGTCCTTTGTGTTCAGTATGTACAGTGTGTGTGTACAATGTGTGTATGTATGTGTGTCCTTTGTGTTCAGTATGTACAGTGTGTGTGTACAATGTGTGTATGTATGTGTCCTTTGTGTTCAGTATGTACAGTGTGTGTACAATGTGTGTATGTATGTGTGTCCAGTATGTACAGTGTGTGTGTACAATGTGTGTATGTGTGTCCTTTGTGTTCAGTATGTACAGTGTGTGTACAATGTGTGTCCTTTGTGTTCAGTATGTACAGTGTGTGTGTACAATGTGTGTATGTATGTATGTCCTTTGTGTTCAGTATGTACAGTGTGTGTGTACAATGTGTGTATGTATGTGTGTCCTTTGTGTTCAGTATGTACAGTGTGTGTGTACAATGTGTGTATGTATGTGTGTCCTTTGTGTTCAGTATGTCCAGTGTGTGTACAATGTGTGTATGTATGTGTGTCCTTTGTGTTCAGTATGTACAGTGTGTGTACAATGTGTGTATGTATGTGTGTCCAGTATGTACAGTGTGTGTGTACAATGTGTGTATGTGTGTCCTTTGTGTTCAGTATGTACAGTGTGTGTGTACAATGTGTGTATGTATGTGTGTCCTTTGTGTTCAGTATGTACAGTGTGTGTACAATGTGTGTCCTTTGTGTTCAGTATGTACAGTGTGTGTGTACAATGTGTGTATGTATGTGTGTCCTTTGTGTTCAGTATGTACAGTGTGTGTGTACAATGTGTGTATGTATGTGTGTCCTTTGTGTTCAGTATGTACAGTGTGTGTGTACAATGTGTGTATGTATGTGTGTCCTTTGTGTTCAGTATGTACAGTGTGTGTGTACAATGTGTGTATGTATGTGTGTCCTTTGTGTTCAGTATGTCCAGTGTGTGTACAATGTGTGTATGTATGTGTGTCCTTTGTGTTCAGTATGTACAGTGTGTGTACAATGTGTGTATGTATGTGTGTCCAGTATGTACAGTGTGTGTGTACAATGTGTGTATGTGTGTCCTTTGTGTTCAGTATGTACAGTGTGTGTGTACAATGTGTGTATGTATGTGTGTCCTTTGTGTTCAGTATGTACAATGTGTGTACAATGTGTGTCCTTTGTGTTCAGTATGTACAGTGTGTGTGTACAATGTGTGTATGTATGTGTGTCCTTTGTGTTCAGTATGTACAGTATGTGTGTACAATGTGTGTATGTATGTGTCCTTTGTGTTCAGTATGTACAGTGTGTGTACAATGTGTGTATGTATGTGTGTCCAGTATGTACAGTGTGTGTGTACAATGTGTGTATGTGTGTCCTTTGTGTTCAGTATGTACAGTGTGTGTACAATGTGTGTCCTTTGTGTTCAGTATGTACAGTGTGTGTGTACAATGTGTGTATGTATGTGTGTCCTTTGTGTTCAGTATGTACAGTGTGTGTGTACAATGTGTGTATGTATGTGTGTCCTTTGTGTTCAGTATGTACAGTGTGTGTGTACAATGTGTGTATGTATGTGTGTCCTTTGTGTTCAGTATGTACAGTATGTGTACAATGTGTGTATGTATGTGTGTCCTTTGTGTTCAGTATGTACAGTGTGTGTGTACAATGTGTGTATGTATGTGTGTCCTTTGTGTTCAGTATGTACAGTGTGTGTGTACAATGTGTGTATGTATGTGTGTCCTTTGTGTTCAGTATGTACAGTGTGTGTGTACAATGTGTGTATGTATGTGTGTCCTTTGTGTTCAGTATGTACAGTGTGTGTGTACAATGTGTGTATGTATGTGTGTCCTTTGTGTTCAGTATGTACAGTATGTGTACAATGTGTGTATGTATGTGTGTCCTTTGTGTTCAGTATGTACAGTGTGTGTGTTGCACATATAGTGACAGGCAGCACAGTAATTGCAACTCGCCTTTATTTTCAGGAATTATAATCTTTTGTAGGAGCGACACATATCAGAGCACTGACTAATGTAGAAAGGACATGTACAAAAAACACCACATAAAAGAGGAGCGAGGGCCCTGTCCAGAAGAGCTGACAATCTGAGGAAACGGAAACAATAATGCTAAAAACTGTTTTTACTGCTTCACTAGATACATACAAGGCTGTAGAATGAGGTTCCCAATGTACAGGGGAGGTTCTGTATCATCACAAGGTGCAGCAGAGGTTTTTTTTAAAAAAAAGAGCCGTTTTTTGAGCCGAAAGAGCCGATTCTTTTTGGTGAGCCGAGCCGAATGAGCCGGCTCATCAAAAAGAGCCGGACTGCCCATCACTACTATGGAGTTCTGCTCTAACTGACTCACTGCCCCTCCTCTCCTGTTCTTGCCTACGCCACCTAGCAACCAGATTCTCTTACCACACCCCTTGAGAGGAGATGGAGGCTTTTGGCCCCCTCCACTATTCCAGTGAAGGTCAAGGCTTTTCCCCCTCCTGGGATCCCCAGGGGTCCTCTCATGGGTACATGTGTGAGACCTGATTACTATGCGCCTGTGTACCACACCCCGGTCAGCCTTCTGGATTACCTGTATTGTACTGTCCCCAGCATGGGTGCAGTACTCAGTGGTGCCTGACCAGGTCAGGGGCGCCACATATGTACACAGTGACTGCACCAGCAGAATAGTGAGTGCAGCTCTGGAGTATAATACAGGAGGTAACTCAGGATCAGTAATGTATGTACACAGTGACTGCACCAGCAGAATAGTGAGTGCAGCTCTGGAGTATAATACAGGAGGTAACTCAGGATCAGTAATGTATGTACACAGTGACTGCACCAGCAGAATAGTGAGTGCAGCTCTGGAGTATAATACAGGAGGTAACTCAGGATCAGTAATGTATGTACACAGTGACTGCACCAGCAGAATAGTGAGTGCAGCTCTGGAGTATAATACAGGAGGTAACTCAGGATCAGTAATGTATGTACACAGTGACTGCACCAGCAGAATAGTGAGTGCAGCTCTGGAGTATAATGCAGGAGGTAACTCAGGATCAGTAATGTAATGTATGTACACAGTGACTGCACCAGCAGAATAGTGAGTGCAGCTCTGGAGTATAATACAGGAGGTAACTCAGGATCAGTAATGTATGTACACAGTGACTGCACCAGCAGAATAGTGAGTGCAGCTCTGGAGTATAATACAGGATCAGTAATGTATGTACACAGTGACTGCACCAGCAGAATAGTGAGTGCAGCTCTGGAGTATAATACAGGATCAGTAATGTATGTACACAGTGACTGCACCAGCAGAATAGCGAGTGCAGCTCTGGAGTATAATACAGGATATAATATAACTACAGGCTTGGTCCCACCCCTCGGTTCATTTCCGGGGGTCTCACCTGCCGGCTCGGCCGCTCGCAGCCCCCTCTGCGCTCCCTCGGTTGGGCTGTTGCTGGAGAACTTTGATCAGTTGTGTGAGTTGGGTCAGGGTCAGTTCAGTAGTGGGTTTCTCTGCTCGTCGGCGTCGGTTCATCAGACATGGAGGGGTCCCCAGGAATGAAACCCTCCTGTTCTGGGCCAGGGCTTGCCGCTTATTACCATAGCAGGAGGCGTACTGCGGAGAAAGACAATATTGGGCGCTGTGCACACGGGACCCCCGCACCTCAGCACCGCTCAGAATGGATACTGTATTTTTTTGGTCTTTATTGTCACTTGATTACCTGTAATTAGTAATAATAAAGACAGTGGCTCCGGATTTATGAGAAACAGATCACCTTATCTAAGAAAGTCAAGTACGAGAGGGGTCCGATCCATCGCCCCCTGAACTTCAGCCCCCCTTCAGCACCGCGGTCGTGAGGAGTAAACCTGGGCGCCGTTTTAGCCGAACTCCTAAAATGTTCCTTTTCATTGTAATATTCTAGTATTTTGTATCTCCAGAGTAAGTCCACCCGCCTCATCAGGGCTGAATCAGTGCAGGGTCCGGCTCGAGCAGAGCCCATTACTGCTGCCTGAAGCTGCACCACATCCACCACCGCGGAGCCCGGGGGGATCGATGGGAGGAAGGTGGATACTTTATACCACAAATGTGAACCCAAAATAACTGGTTCACGGCAAAAATACATTTGTTACTTTGGAAACAGAGAATTTGTACAAAAACCAAGAGTCGGCGCCGTCCTGTGTCCTCTGCACACAATAACACTTCATTGTTTGGTTTCTCTATTGTTCTGGATTTATTGCTGATCATTTGTTTCCCTCTTCTTTTCTTTTCTCATCTCTTTTGCCAATTGTAGGTGATAATGGACAATCCCTCTAAATGTCTTCATCTCTATGGGCTCCAAAAAGTTGCAAACTTTTGGCCCCTCAGTGATAGATGGGGACTTGGGGATGGGGGGGGAAATGATGGGGATGAGCACCAGGCAGGACGGACCCCTCGTGTCTTTGCTGTAGACTCCCCTCAACTCTGTGTCTCTGATCCCTAAAGTCTGTGCCCTTCTGCCGCACCCGTCTCTGACCCACGATGGCCACCCTTCTGACGCACCCGTCTCTGACCCACGATGGCCACCCTTCTGACGCACCCGTCTCTGACCCACGATGGCCACCCCTCTGCCGCACCCGTCTCTGACCCACGATGGCCACCCTTCTGCCGCACCCGTCTCTGACACCTGGTGTCGCCCTTCTTCAGCACCCATCTCTGACCCACGATGGCCACCCTTCTGCCGCACCCGTCTCTGACACCTGGTGTCGCCCTTCTTCAGCACCCATCTCTGACCCACGATGGCCACCCTTCTGCCGCACCCGTCTCTGACCCACGATGGCCACCCCTCTGCCGCACCCGTCTCTGACACCTGGTATCGCCCTTCTGCCGCACCCGTCTCTGGCCCCTGATGTCGCTCCTCTGCCGTACCAGTCTCCAGCCCTGATTGCCACCCCTCTGCCGAACTTTTATTAAGGCCCTTGATTGTCGCCCCTCTGCCATACCCTCTTATGGCCACTGATGTCGCCCCTCTGCCACACCAGTCTCCGGCCCCCGATGTTGCCCCTCTATGGCACTTGTCTCCAGCCCCCAATGCCCACCCCTCTACCACACCCTCACTGGCCCCTGATGTTGCCCCTCTGTCGCACCCATCTCCAGCCCCCTCTGCCGCACCCGTCTCCGGCCCCTGATGTCGCCCCTCTGCCGCATCCGTCTCTAGGCCCTAATGGCCACCCCTCTGCCGCACCTGACTCCGGCCCCCCAATGTCACCCCTCTGCAACATCTGCCTCTGGCACATGATGTCGCCCCTCATACAAGTCTCTGGCCCCCTATGGCCACCCCTCTCTGGCCCCTGACGTCGCCCCTCTGCCTTACCTGTCTCCAGTCCCTGATTTTGCCCCTCTGCCGCACCCGTCTCCAGCCCCCCTCTGCCGCACCCGTCTCTGGCCCCCTCTGCCGCACCCGTCTCCGGCCCCTGATGTCGTCCCTCTGCCGCACCCGTCTCCGGCTCCTGATGTCGTCCCTCTGCCGCACCCGTCTCCGGCCCCCTCTGCCGCCTCCATCTTTTGCGCTCCCCCACGTGTCGCTGTACACGAGGTCTTTACTCACAGGCAGGAAGGTGGCCATTCAGCTCCGGAGGGGCCGCATCTCGTCTGGTGTGCGGACCTCCCCGTCCCGGGGTTATATATGGAGCCCCCCACCCCGGGCTGTATCAGGTGTCCACTGACATCACTCGCCCGAGATGTGGAAATCTCACCTTACACTGAATGAAGCTGGTGAATTATACAGCGGGGGGGGGGCGCACACCTGGGACCGCCGGGAGGAAACGGGGCATGATGGGGGTCACCGGAGACCGGCTGAGATACAGCAGCTGAGGACATGGTATCACAAAGGAGAGGATTAGATACACGGCTCAGGAGACAATATCACACAGGACAGGATTAGATACACGGCTCAGCAGACAGTATCACACAGGAGAGGATTAGATACACGGCTCAGCAGACAGTATCACACAGGAGAGGATTAGATACACGACTCAGCAGACAGTATCACACAGGAGAGGATTAGATACACGGCTCAGCAGACAGTATCACACAGGATAGGATTAGATACGCAGCTCAGCAGACAGTATCACACAGGAGAGGATTAGATACACAGCTCAGCAGACAGTATCACACAGGAGAGGATTAGATACACGGCTCAGCAGACAGTATCACACAGGAGAGGATTAGATACGCAGCTCAGAAGACAGTATCACACAGGATAGGATTAGATACGCAGCTCAGCAGACTATCACACAGGAGAGGATTAGATACACAGCTCAGCAGACCGTATCACACAGGAGAGGATTAGATACGGCTCAGCAGACAGTATCACACAGGAGAGGATTAGATACACGGCTCAGCAGACAGTATCACACAGGAGAGGATTAGATACGCGGCTCAGCAGACAGTATCACACAGGAGAGGATTAGATACGCGGCTCAGCAGACAGTATCACACAGGAGAGGATTAGATACACGGCTCAGCAGACAGTATCACACAGGAGAGGATTAGATACACGACTCAGCAGACAGTATCACACAGGAGAGGATTAGATACACGGCTCAGCAGACAGTATCACACAGGATAGGATTAGATACGCAGCTCAGCAGACAGTATCACACAGGAGAGGATTAGATACACAGCTCAGCAGACAGTATCACACAGGAGAGGATTAGATACACGGCTCAGCAGACAGTATCACACAGGAGAGGATTAGATACGCAGCTCAGAAGACAGTATCACACAGGATAGGATTAGATACGCAGCTCAGAAGACAGTATCACACAGGATAGGATTAGATACGCAGCTCAGCAGACAGTATCACACAGGAGAGGATTAGATACACAGCTCAGCAGACCGTATCACACAGGAGAGGATTAGATACGGCTCAGCAGACAGTATCACACAGGAGAGGATTAGATACGCGGCTCAGCAGACAGTATCACACAGGAGAGGATTAGATACGCGGCTCAGCAGACAGTATCACACAGGAGAGGATTAGATACACGGCTCAGCAGACAGTATCACACAGGAGAGGATTAGATACGCGGCTCAGCAGACAGTATCACACAGGAGAGGATTAGATACGCGGCTCAGCAGACAGTATCACACAGGAGAGGATTAGATACGCGGCTCAGCAGACAGTATCACACAGGAGAGGATTAGATACGCGGCTCAGCAGACAGTATCACACAGGAGAGGATTAGATACGTGGCTCAGCAGACAGTATCACACAGGAGAGGATTAGATACGCGGCTCAGCAGACAGTATCACACAGGAGAGGATTAGATACGCGGCTCAGCAGACAGTATCACACAGGAGAGGATTAGATACGCGGCTCAGCAGACAGTATCACACAGGAGAGGATTAGATACGCGGCTCAGCAGACAGTATCACACAGGAGAGGATTAGATACACGGCTCAGCAGACAGTATCACACAGGAGAGGATTAGATACACGGCTCAGCAGACAGTATCACACAGGAGAGGATTAGATACGCAGCTCAGCAGACTGTATCACATTGTGACCCATCGCGTCAATGAAGAACAATGGAAATCATCACTCGCTGCCTGCAGAACTTGTGCTTATAGGCTGCTGTCTATCTAAGCAAACAGTGCTGCAGTGTAAAGCATGGTGAAGTGACAAGTGTGAGCCTGTGATTGGTAGAAAGTGTCACTGATCAAAACTTTGCAGAGTAATACTGCAGTGTAAAGCAAGAGGGATGGACAGCATGCTTATGCTGGTGACAATAGTGTCTTTCAGAGGTTTCTATAAAGAGAGTACAATTATGGACTGAATGATAATGGAGTCACATGCAGCATCCGGATGAGCGGATCTGTGACCGCGGCGGGCAAGCGATGAGCGGATCTGTGACCGCGGCGGGCGAGCGATGAGCGGATCTGTGACCGCGGCGGGCGAGCGATGAGTGGATCTGTGACCGCGGCGGGTGAGCGATGAGCGGATCCGTGACAGTGGCGGGCGAGCGATGAGCGGATCCGTGACAGCGGCGGGCGAGCGATGAGCAGATCCGTGACAGCAGCGGGCTAGCGATGAGCGGATCTGTGACAGCAGCGGGCGAGCGATGAGCGGATCCGTGACAGCAGCGGGCTAGCGATGAGCGGATCTGTGACAGCAGCGGGCGAGCGATGAGCGGATCTGTGACAGCGGCGGGTGAGCGATGAGCGGATCTGTGACAGCGGCGGGTGAGCGATGAGCGGATCTGTGACAGCAGCGGGCGAGCGATGAGCGGATCTGTGACAGCGGCGGGTGAGCGATGAGCGGATCTGTGATGGCGGCTGCAGGCAAGCGATGAGCGGCTGGCGGTTACATCATCCAGTAATCCAGAAGATCCCGGAATCTCCCACTGATCGGACCCATTGATGCCGGATTGCTGGACTTTTGCTGATCCATGGACCCGGAGGCCGCGCACTCAGAGGCTTCTTTTTCCTTCGCGCAGAGGAAGGTCACAGCCCACAAAGCCTGGAGAATGGCGGCCTTGTTGGGCTATTTATAAGGAGGAGATCTGGACAATAGACCCCAGTAAAGGTGCCCCCCGCGTCCTGGGCGCCAGCTGGGACTGGCAAGACCATACCCGCATTGTCCTGACAGTACACTGGCCGAGTGTCTCCCCCATCCAGCTCTGTGCTGAGAATACAGGAACCTGCGCCAAAGAGTGGGGTGATCACGGGGCGACGGAACATGAGCCGGGACGGGGGGCAGGAGGGACAAGGGGCAGGAGGGACAGGAGGATGGGGGGCAGGAGGGACAAGGGGCAGGAGCATGGGGGGCAGGAGGGACAAGGGGCAGGAGGGACAGGAGGATGGCGGGCAGGAGGGACAGGAGGATGGGGGGCAGGAGGGACAAGGGGCAGAATAGACAGGAACAAGGGGCAGGATGGACAAGGGGCAGGAGGGACAAGGGGCAGGAGGGACAAGGGGCAGGAGGGACAGGGAGCAGGAGGGACAGGAGGATGGGGGGCAGGAGGGACAAGGGGCAGAATAGACAGGAACAAGGGGCAGGAGGGACAAAGGGCAGGATGGACAAGGGGCAGGAAGGACAAGGGGCAGGAGGGACAGGGGGCAGGAGGGACAAGGGACAGGAGGATGGGGGGCTGGAGGTACAAGGAACAGAGGGAAGGAGGGACAGGGGTCAGGAGGACGGGGAGCAGGAGGGATAAGGGGCAGGAGGGATAGGGGGCAAGAGGGACAAGGGGCAGGAGGACGGGGAGCAGGTGGGACGGGGGATAGGAGGGACAAGGGGCAGAAGGGATGGGGCAGAATAGATAGGGGGCAAGAGGAACGGGGGCAGGAGGGATGGGGATAGGATGGACAAGGGGCAGGACGAATGGGGGCAGAATATATAGGGGACAGGAGCGACGGCAGGATGGAGAGGCGGCAGAATAGACAGGGACAGGAGGGACAAAGGGACAGGAGACATAAGAGATCAGGAGCCACAAGGGGCAGAAGGGACAAAGGGGAAGTAGAGGCAAGGGGTAGGAGTTATGGGACAAGGGGTCAGGAGGGACAAGGGGAGGGAGGGACAAAGGCACAGGAGGGATAGTGGGCAGGATGGACAAGGGGGTAAGAGGGACAAGGGACAGTGGGCAGGAGACATAAGAGAACAGGCGGTACAAAGGGGCAGGAGACATAAGAGAACAGGCGGTACAAAGGGGCAGGAGACATAAGAGGGCAGTAGGGACATGGGGGCAGGAGACAAGAGGGCAGTAGAGACAAAGGGGCTGGAGAGATAAAGGGGAAGGAGGGACAAGAGGCAGGAGGCACAAGGGGTCAGGAGTGACAGGGGACAGGTGGCAGGAGGCACTAGAGGCAGGAGGAACAAAGGTCAGGAGGGAAGGGGGGCAGGAGACACAAAGGGGCAGGAGGGACAAGAGGGCAAGAGGAACAAGGGAGCAGGAGGAACAAGGGAGCAGGAGTTGACAAGGGGGCAGAAGAGACAAGGGGCAGGAGTGACAGGAGGCAGGAGAGACAAGGGGCCAGGAGGGACAAGGCAGCAGGAGACATAAGAGTGCAGTAGGAATGGGGGGCAGGAGGGACAAAGGGGCAGGAGGGACAAGGGGACAGCAGGCACAAGGGTCTGGACGGACAAAAGGGAAGGAGGAACAGGAGGCACAAGGGACAGGAGGGAGTGGAGGGACAAGAGTAAGAAGGCACAAGGGGCAGGAAGGACAAGAGGACAGGAGGCACAATGGGCAAGAGGGACAAGAAGCACAAGGGGCAGGAGGGTCAGGGGGTAAGAGGGACAAATGGGCAAGAGGGACAGGGGGCAAGAGGGACAGTGGGCAGAAGGGACAAGGGGGCAGGAGACACCAGTGAGCTGGAGGAACAGGGGGCAGGGTGGACAGTGGGCACAAGGGGGCAGGAGACACAAGAGGGCAGGAGGGACAGGGTAGGAGGGACAAAGAGGCAGCAGGGACAAGAGGGCAGGAGGGACAAGAGAGCAGGAGGGATAAAGGGGCAGGAGGCACAAAAGGCTGGAGGCACAAGGGGCAGGAGGGACGGGGCAAGAGGCACAAAAGGCAGGAGGGATAGGAGGCACAAGGGGCAAAATTGGCAGGAGGCGCAAGAGGCAGGAGGCACAAGGGGCAGGATGGGCAAGAGACAGGAGGGACAAAAGGGAAGGAGGAGCAGATGGCACAAGGGACAGGAAGGAGTGGAGGGACAAAAGGCAGGGGGTACAAGAGTAAGGAGGCACAAGGGGCAGGAAGGACAGGGGGCAGGAGACACAAAGGGCAAGAGGGACAAGAAGCACAAGGGGCAGGAGGCACAAGTGGCAGGAGAGACAAGGGGACAGCAGGCACAAGAGGAAGAGGGTCCAGGGGGCAGGAAGGACAAAGGGACAGGAAGGGAAGAGACAGGAGACAAAAGGGGTCAAGAGGGACAGAGTCCAGGAGACACAAGAGGGCAGGAGACACAAGAGGGCATGAGGGACAAGGGGCAGGAGGGAAAGGAGGCAGGAGACAAAAGTAGGCAGGAGACATAAAGGGGCATGAGGTACAAGGGGACAGGAGACACAAGGGGTCAGGAGGCACAAGGTGTCAGGAGACAAAAGGGATCAGGAGACAAAAGGGGGCAGGAGGCACAAAGGGGCAGGAGACAAAAGGGGGCATAAGGTACAAGGGGGCAGTAGACACAAGGGGGCAGGAGGGAAGAGGGGGCAGGAGGGACGAGGGGACAGGAGGGACGAGGGGGCAGGAGGGAAGAGGGGGCAGGAGGAACAAGGGGGCAGGAGGAACGAGGGGGCAGGAGGGACGAGGGGGCAGGAGGGACGAGGGGGCAGGAGGGACGAGGGGGCAGGAGGAACGAGGGGGCAGGAGGAACGAGGGGGCAGGAGGGACGAGGGGGCAGGAGGCACAAGGGGCAGGAGACACAAGGGGCAGGAGACACAAGGGGCAGGAGGCACAAGGGGCAGGAGGCACAAGGGGCAGGAGGCACGAGGTGTGTCGAGCCCTGCAGACCCCATAGGAACTAAACACTCTGCTGCTGTCAGTGAATTGGAACTTTCCCATCCTACGTGATCCGAGCAGCAGAAATTACAGACTGAGGCCGTAGCAGAAATGCTGCACACTTCAAGCACAGTGGATGGGATTTTGCGCACACTCCTCCTGAACTGTGTGTTTTTTGTTGCATTTTTTTCCTTTAGGTTTCTATGGGGAGCACGAAAAAATTCTGTTGTGTTTTTAGGTGCAGAATCCGACTGTTTCTGCACTTAAAAAAAAAACAAAAAAAAACCGCAATACTATGTATTTGGTGCAGATAAAAAAAGACACGTGGAAATTACAAGAAATGCGCAGAACGTTTAAGTCTATGTTCAGATTGAGTTTTTTGGAGGGGACAAAAGCAACACTTTTTTCTACAGAATCCTCTTCCGTTTTTGGGGAGTTTTTCTTATCCTGAAGCGAACTTAGAAAAGTTTTTGAATTTTTTGTTTCTTTTCCAGTTTAAATCCAATCATCTTTTCTTTTTGTAGCTTTGTTTTGCAGCTTTTGGATTGGACGGTGCTTTGTTCGGAGCAGGTTGTGATCCAGGCGTTTTCCAGGTGTTTATGATGCCCATGGATCAGGATCACCTGCAGGTTCCTCTATTCTCCACTAGGTGGCGCCACCTGCAGATACATTGTCACGGCTGCTCCAGCTCTGGAAGAACCACAAGTCTCAGACTTCCTATAGGAATGATGGGAGTTTTCTGGCCTGCTGGGCCGAGCTTTCCCGGTGAATCATTACATGACCCAGGTCGGGGCGGTGGGTTTGGCTCCTGTGGCCCCCACCCGGCCCCTCCGGTCAATAGCTGGGCCTTGATCAATTCACGGGGACTTTGGCCACCAGACCACAGATGAGCAGTCACCGCCGCTCCCAACTTTTATTGACTTTTCAGATTTTTTTTTTGTAATAGGGAAAGAAAATCCTGACAATGAACAGTCATCTGCGCTCCAACTACAACCCCCGGCTGTGCTGTGACCGCTGCAGGCTGGGAGTTGTGGTCACCAGCTTGCTGCCCCCGGCACTCGGGCCCCAGTGTATTATTGCTGCCCCCGGCACTCCGCCCCCAGTGTATTGTTGGTGTCCCCAGCACTCGGGCCCCAGTGTATTGTTGCTGCCCCCGGCACTCGGCCCCCAGTGTATTGTTGCTGCCCCCGGCACTCCGCCCCCAGTGTATTGTTGCTGCCCCCGGCACTCGGCCCCCAGTGTATTGTTGCTGCCCCCGGCACTCGGCCCCCAGCGTGTTGTTGCTGCCCCCGGCACTCGGCCCCCAGTGTGTTGTTGCTGCCCCCGGCACTCGGCCCCCAGTGTATTGTTGCTGCCCCCAGCACTCGGCCCCCAGTGTATTGTTGCTGCCCCCGGCACTCGGCCCCCAGTGTATTGTTTGTGCCCCCTCTCACTCGGCCCCCAGTGTATTGTTGCTGCCCCCGGCACTCGGCCCCCAGTGTATTGTTGCTGCCCCCGGCACTCGGCCCCCAGTGTGTTGTTGCTGCCCCCAGCACTCGGCCCCCAGTGTGTTGTTGCTGCCCCCGGCACTCGGCCCCAGTGTGTTGTTGCTGCCCCCAGCACTCGGCCCCCAGTGTATTGTTGCTGCCCCCTGCACTCTGCCCCCAGTATATTGTTTGTGCCCCCTGGCACTCGTCCCCCAGTGTACTGTAGGTGCCCTCTGGCACTCGGCCCCCAGTGTACTGTAGGTGCCCTCTGGCACTCGGCCCCCAGTGTATTGTTGGTGCCCTCTGGCACTCGGCCCCCAGTGTATTGTTGGTGCCCTCTCACTCGGCCCCCAGTGTATTGTTGCTGCCCCCGGCACTCGGCCCCCAGTGTACTGTAGGTGCCCCCTGGTACTCGGCCCCCAGTGTATTGTTGCTGCCCCCTGCACTCGGCCCCCAGTGTACTGTAGGTGCCCCCTGGTACTCGGCCCCCAGAGTATTGTTGGTGCCCCCTGCACTCAGTCCCCAGTATATTGTTTGTGCCCCCTGGCACTCGGCCCCCAGTGTATTGTTGGTGCCCCCCCTGCACTCAGTCCCCAGTATATTGTTTGTGCCCCCTGGCACTCGGCCCCCAGTGTATTGTTGGTGTCCCCCTCTCACTCAGCCCCCAGTGTGTTGTTGGTGCCCCCTGCAATCAGCCCCCGGTATATTGTTGGTGTCCCCCTGGCACTCAGTCCCCAGTATATTGTTGGTGTCCCCCTACTACTAAGCCCCCAGTATATTGTTGGTGCCCCCTGGCACTCGGCCCCCAGTGTGTTGTTGGTGCCCCCTGGCACTTGCCCCTCCAGTCACAGGAGATTCCAGTAGGGGCTTATTGTAGGCAGCTGCAGTGCTTGTCGCGGCCGCCAGAGGGCAATGCTGAGCTGGGTGCGCTTCCCTCAGCCGCCTCATTATGTATTCTGCGCGGCCCCGCCCCCTGCTGAATATTCAGTGTATGCAGATGAGGCGGCGCGGGGTTTGCCGGCGGCTCGGGCGGAGGGGCACTCTGCACGGTCTATGGCTGAGCGCCGGGTAACAGCCGCCGAGCTCCGGGACAAGTGCTCCGCGGGCGCCTGCTGGCTCCTCCGGGGGAGCAGCGTCTACGATGTCTCCAGCTTCGTCAAGCTCCATCCCGGGGGAGAGCGGCTGCTGCAGGACCGGGCCGGCACCGACATCCAGCGGGAGCTGGACGGACCCCCGCACCGGCACTCGGACAACGCGCTGCGCTGGCTACAGCAGTATTATGTGGGGGAGATGGAGGAGCCGGTACCGGAGGTGAGGAGACGGCTGTGTGCACAGGCGGCATCTGTGTATCGCGATAGACCTGTGAGATCTGTCACTCCGGTGTATCGCGATAGACCTGTGAGATCTGTCACTCCGGTGTATCGCGATAGACCTGGGCGTATATGGATATATCACACCTGTGTATCGCGATAGACCTGGGCGTATATGGATATATCACACCTGTGTATCGCGATAGACTTATAGGCATATATGGATATATCACACCTGTGTATCGCGATAGACCTGTGAGATCTGTCACTCCGATGTATTGCGATAGACCTGGGCGTATATGGATATATCACACCTGTGTATCGGGATAGACCTGGGCATATATGGATATATCACACCTGTGTATCGCGATAGACTTATAGGCATATATGGATATATCACACCTGTGTATCGGGATAGACCTGGGCATATATGGATATATCACACCTGTGTATCGGGATAGACCTGGGCGTATATGGATATATCACACCTGTGTATCGCGATAGACTTATAGGCATATATGGATATATCACACCTGTGTATCGGGATAGACCTGGGCGTATATGGATATATCACACCTGTGTATCAGGATAGACCTGGGCATATATGGATATATCACACCTGTGTATCGGGATAGACCTGGGCATATATGGATATATCACACCTGTGTATCGGGATAGACCTGGGCGTATATGGATATATCACACCTGTGTATCGCGATAGACTTATAGGCCTATATGGATATATCACACCTGTGTATCGGGATAGACTTATAGGCATATATGGATATATCACACCTGTGTATCGGGATACTTATAGGCATATATGGATATATCACACCTGTGTATCGGGATAGACCTGGGCGTAGATGGATATATCACACCTGTGTATCGGGATAGACCTGGGCGTAGATGGATATATCACACCTGTGTATCGGGATAGACTTATAGGCATATATGGATATATCACACCTGTGTATCGGGATAGACCTGGACGTAGATGGATATATCACACCTGTGTATCGGGATAGACCTGGGCGTAGATGGATATATCACACCTGTGTATCGGGATAGACCTGGGCGTAGATGGATATATCACACCTGTGTATCGCGATACACCTGGGCGTATATGGATATATCACACCTGTGTATCGGGATAGACCTGGGCGTATATGGATATATCACACCTGTGTATCGGGATAGACCTGGGCGTAGATGGATATATCACACCTGTGTATCGGGATAGACCTGGGCGTAGATGGATATATCACACCTGTGTATCGCGATACACCTGGGCGTATATGGATATATCACACCTGTGTATCGGAATAGACCTGGGCGTATATGGATATATCACACCTGTGTATCGGGATAGACCTGGGCATATATGGATATCACACCTGTGTATCGGGATACTTATAGGCATATATGGATATATCACACCTGTGTATCGGGATAGACCTGGGCATATATGGATATATCACACCTGTGTATCGGGATAGACCTGGGCGTAGATGGATATATCACACCTGTGTATCGGGATAGACCTGGGCGTAGATGGATATATCACACCTGTGTATCGGGATAGACCTGGGCGTAGATGGATATATCACACCTGTGTATCGGGATAGACCTGGGCGTAGATGGATATATCACACCTGTGTATCGGGATAGACCTGGGCGTAGATGGATATATCACACCTGTGTATCGGGATAGACCTGGGCGTAGATGGATATATCACACCTGTGTATCGGGATAGACCTGGGCGTAGATGGATATATCACACCTGTGTATCGGGATAGACCTGGGCGTAGATGGATATATCACACCTGTGTATCGGGATAGACCTGGGCGTATATGGATATATCACACCTGTGTATCGGGATAGACCTGGGCGTAGATGGATATATCACACCTGTGTATCGGGATAGACCTGGGCGTAGATGGATATATCACACCTGTGTATCGGGATAGACCTGGGCGTAGATGGATATATCACACCTGTGTATCGGGATAGACCTGGGCGTATATGGATATATCACACCTGTGTATCGGGATAGACCTGGGCATATATGGATATCACACCTGTGTATCGGGATACTTATAGGCATATATGGATATATCACACCTGTGTATCGGGATAGACCTGGGCATATATGGATATATCACACCTGTGTATCGGGATAGACCTGGGCGTATATGGATATATCACACCTGTGTATCGGGATAGACCTGGGCGTAGATGGATATATCACACCTGTGTATCGGGATAGACCTGGGCGTAGATGGATATATCACACCTGTGTATCGGGATAGACCTGGGCGTAGATGGATATATCACACCTGTGTATCGGGATAGACCTGGGCGTATATGGATATATCACACCTGTGTATCGGGATAGACCTGGGCGTAGATGGATATATCACACCTGTGTATCGGGATAGACCTGGGCGTAGATGGATATATCACACCTGTGTATCGCGATAGACCTGGGCGTATATGGATATATCACACCTGTGTATCGGGATAGACCTGGGCGTATATGGATATATCACACCTGTGTATCGGGATAGACCTGGGCGTATATGGATATATCACACCTGTGTATCGGGATAGACCTGGGCGTATATGGATATATCACACCTGTGTATCGGGATAGACCTGGGCGTATATGGATATATCACACCTGTGTATCGGGATAGACCTGGGCGTATATGGATATATCACACCTGTGTAGAGCGAGAAGTGGGGACCTGTGTGTATGTGTACATCTGTATATATCACACCTGTGTATATAGCTAGAACGCTGGTTACAGCAGTATTATGTGGGGGAGGTGAGCACCTGTATATAGGGGCACCCTGTATATGGGGAGAGGCTCCTGACGTGTGTGTATATATAATTTCTCCCTTGGGCTCCTGCGGTCCTGTCTGGGGGGGCTTGTACCCCCATCCTCTGTGTGTGTGTGTGTGTGGGGGGGGGGTCCTCTTGAGAAGTTTCTGTTTCGGCAGTGACAGGCGTCCCCAGTTGTAGGGCAGGGGTTTATCTGCCGCCCTGGGGTGTAACTGACAGAGCCCAGATTATGGTGATTGTGTCTGTACCCAGCCCTGCATCTAATGGTCGCGTGCATCTCAGCCGCTGCCGCCTCCTGTATCCGGGAACTCGGCTGATTCTCACCTGCGGGGGGAGAGAAGAGGCTACCTATACTGTAAATGGCTCCAACCAATGGGGGGTAACACTTGGGGGAGCTCCGGGGTGGGACACCAGTGGGGGGTAATACTTGAGGGAGCTCTGGGGTGGGACACCAGTGGGGGGTAATACTTGGGGGGGAAGCTCTGGGGTGGGACACCAGTGGGGGGTAACACTTGGGGGAGCTCTGGGGTGGGACACCAGTGGGGGGTAACACTTGGGGGAGCTCTGGGGTGGGTGTAGTTTGGGAGGACTCTACAGTGGACACTGGGGGGCCGGCAGGATATAATAGTAAATCTGTGGAGGGGGGATGCAGCAGACATTGCAGTAATGGAGGTGACGGGTGCGGCTGCGCAGGACGGTGCAGGACTTTGCGCTGTGCACATCAGGGTGGAGCCGTGTCAAGGACAAACGCACCAGATCATGATATGGAGCGCGGAGATCGCCGCGGTCACCGGCCGCCTAAGGCCTCGTTCAGACGCGGCTTTTCTCGTATTGTCGCAGCTTTTATGGAGAGAGCTTCTATCTGTTACAATCTATGGCGCTGTTCACACATCTCTGGGGGGGTCTGGACTGAGTGCTCCGCACCCAAACAATAAATGTCCGGGGAAAATCTGTGCGGTTGCGTATGAGAAAAATCACCCATGTCTGAGAGACATTTCTGAACTGTTTGTGTTTATTGTCAGCAGATTAGATTGTCAGCAGATTAGATTGTCAGCAGATTAGATTGTCAGCAGATTAGATTGTCAGCTCTGCGGTCCGGAGGGGACGAGGCGGCAGCTTTTCTCCTGTGACCTCTTTGTCTCCAGGACACCGTTTCTTCGTTGCCTTTCGATCAGTTTTCCTTCCCTCGTGTCTCCGGTTTTCCCTGTTTTTTCTGGTTCCCGCCTGAGTTTTGCTCCAGAGGAAAGGTTTTCTGTTTGTGGACAAAGGTCGTCCCTCTGATTAGTCACCGCAGTGCCCAGCGCCTCCGCCCAGGACCGTGGCCGCGCCTCCGCCCAGGACCGTGGCCGCGCCTCCGCCCAGGACCGTGGCCGCGCCTCCGCCCAGGACCGTGGCCGCGCCTCCGCCCAGGACCGTGGCCGCGCCTCCGTCACTATTGACCCTTCACCCATGGCAGCGGCGTTGTATCACGGACGTGTTGGGTTCTTGATGGTGACCGCGCTCGGCTCCTCTGATCAGCAGGGGGAGAAGTGATCGGTGCCGCAGGTGCTGGTATCACATGATTCAGGCCGGGTTATGCTGGGACTTGTAGTTGTACAGTGATCCCGGGGGGCAGGGCTCCAGCTCCTGGGCTCCTGTCTGCGGTTTGGGTTCCTGGCTCCGTCCTGTTCAGTCGGGATCGTGTTACTATTATGTGTAAACCTGAAGATTCCCCGGCGCTCGCTCCACATTTCTGCTCATCCTTCTGTTTAGCAAACAATAAAAGTGACAACTTTCTGTCAGATGTCGCTCCGCTGCGGTCACGGCTCATCCCCGGGGGAGAAGGTGCTGCTCAGCTACAGGGGCCGCCGGGGTGCAATAATGGGCCGCCGGGGGAGCAATAATGGGCCGCAGGGGGAGCAATAATGGGCCGCAGGGGGAGCAATAATGGGCCGCAGGGGGTGCAATAATGGGCCGCAGGGGGGGGCACACTAATGGGCCGCAGGGGGAGCAATAAGGGGCCGCAAGGGGAGCAATAAGGGGCTGCAAGGGGAGCAATAAAGGGCCGCAGGGGGAGCAATAATGGGCCGCAGGGGGTGCAATAATGGGCCGCAGGGGGAGCAATAATGGGCCGCAGGGGGAGCAATAAAGGGCCGCAGGGGGAGCAATAATGGGCCGCAGGGGGTGCAATAATGGGCCGCCGGGGTGCAATAATGGGCCGCAGGGGGAGCAATAATGGGCCGCAGGGGGAGCAATAATGGGCCGCAGGGGGAGCAATAATGGGCCGCCGGGGGAGCAATAATGGGCCGCAGGGGGAGCAATAATGGGCCGCAGGGGGAGCAATAAAGGGCCGCAGGGGGAGCAATAATGGGCCGCAGGGGGTGCAATAATGGGCCGCCGGGGTGCAATAATGGGCCGCAGGGGGAGCAATAATGGGCCGCAGGGGGAGCAATAATGGGCCGCAGGGGGAGCAATAATGGGCCGCCGGGGGAGCAATAATGGGCCGCCGGGGTGCAATAATGGGCCGCAGGGGGAGCAATAATGGGCCGCAGGGGGAGCAATAATGGGCCGCAGGGGGAGCAATAATGGGCCGCAGGGGGAGCAATAATGGGCCGCAGGGGGAGCAATAATGGGCCGCAGGGGGAGCAATAATGGGCCATGGTGGACTCACCTGCTCCATTCTGTATATACAAGCAGGCGTCCTCTATATACGGTGTACAGAGCCTGAGTGATGTCACCGCATCCAGTGATGGTCGAAGCAAGAACCTTGTGCCGCCTTCTGCAAACTCCAACCGGTGCTACACGGAAGCGTCGATCGGAGAAGTGCCCACAACAAATAACCATGTAACCCCCTCCCCCCCTGTATTGGGCACCGTCCCAGGGTTTTGTGGGTTCAGTAATTGGAATGTTTAACTCATTCATTGAAACCTGGAGCAGAGGAACCAGAATATCCGGACGAGCGGCCGCTGCCAGGTATCACAAGGCTGCGCCCTCCGCAGGCTCCATTCTGGGGTCAGGGTGTAATTTTGGACCCTTCAAGAAAACAATCAGTGTAGGAGTGGATGGCGGCCCCCGTGTGATGGGGGGGGCCCCCGTGTAATGGGGTCAGGGGAGAAGTGATGGGGGGCCCCGTGTAATGGGGTCAGGGGGAGAAGTGATGGGGGGTCCCGTGTAATGGGGTCAGGGGGAGAAGTGATGGGGGGTCCCGTGTAATGGGGTCAGGGGGAGAAGTGATGGGGGGGCCCCCGTGTAATGGGGTCAGGGGGAGAAGTGATGGGGGGGCCCCCGTGTAATGGGATCAGAGGGAGAAGTGATGGGGGGCCCTGTGTAATGGGGGCTGCACGGAGGCTTAGAGGACATCTCCATTATCGGTGCTTTCCTTTTGGAGGTGACTGGAGTTTGGGACTTGATGTATTTGCCTCGTCCCATCCTGCGGGAGAGGATTATATTCCCAGTGCCCAGTGTTGGTGGTGACTGTTACTGGTGACACCGCGGTGAGCGCTGCCGAGCGTCTGCTTCCAGGATCCCTGATCTCAGCCACATAACCGGCCGGACACCGACCCTGGGGTCACTATGTGACCGGGCGGCCGCTCAGGTGGCACTCGCTCAGGTGGCACTCGCTCAGGTGGCACTCGCTCAGGTGGCACTCGCTCAGGTGGCACTCGCTCAGGTGGCACTCGCTCAGGTGGCACACACACTTGGCATTTAATCAGGCAGCACTCACTGAGATGACGTGCACACTTGGTACATTCTCAGATGGTACTCACTGAGATGTCACTCGCTCAGATGGCGCACTTTGGTGGCACTCACTCACATGATGTGCACACTTGGTACACAGGCGGCAGTCACTGAAATGGCGCGTACAGACGGCACTCGCAGAGGCAGCACACGCATCTTCTCTGGGGATTTTCCCTTTTGCATTATACTTTATAGTATGTCTGTGTCTTCTCCCCTGAATCTGTGTCCTCCGCGCTCCGTCCTTCCGGAGTCTCTGAAAAACGAAGGATCGTCTGCCCTCCAATCTCCGTCGTCCGCTCTGTCCGTCGCCCGCTCTGTCCGTCGCCCGCTCTGTCCGTCGCCCGCTCTGTCCGTCGCCCGCTCTGTCCGTCGCCCGCTCTGTCCGTCCGCCCGCTCTGTCCGTCCGCCCGCTCTGTCCGTCCGCCCGCTCTGTCCGTCCGCCCGCCCTGTCCGTCCGCCCGCCCTGTCCGTCCGCCCGCCCTGTCCGTCCGCCCGCCCTGTCCGTCCGCCCGCCCTGTCCGTCCGCCCGCCCTGTCCGTCCGCCCGCCCTGTCCGTCCGCCCGCCCTGTCCGTCCGCCCGCCCTGTCTGTCCGCCCGCCCTGTCCGTCCGCCCGCCCTGTCCGTCCGCCCGCCCCTGTCCGTCCGCCCCGCCCTGTCCGTCCGCCCGCCCTGTTCGTCCGCCCGCTCTGTCCGTCCGCCCGCTCTGTCCGTCCGTCCGCCCGCTCTGTCCGTCCGTCCGCCCGCTCTGTCCGTCCGTCCGCCCGCTCTGTCCGTCCGCCCGCTCTGTCCGTCCGCCCGCTCTGTCCGTCCGTCCGCCCGCTCCGTCCGTCCGCCCGCTCTGTCCGTCCGCCCGCTCTGTCCGTCCGTCCGCCCGCTCCGTCCGTCCGCCCGCTCTGTCCGTCCGCCCGCTCTGTCCGTCCGCCCGCTCTGTCCGTCCGTCCGCCCGCTCTGTCCGTCCGCCCGCTCTGTCCGTCCGCCCGCTCTGTCCGTCCGCCCGCTCTGTCCGTCCGTCCGCCCGCTCTGTCCGTCCGCCCGCTCTGTCCGTCCGCCCGCTCTGTCCGTCCGCCCGCTCTGTCCGTCCCCCGCTCTCTCCGTCCTCCGCTCTCTCCTCCGTCGTCCGCACGTCTCCACCTTGTGATCACATTCTGGTTCCTCTTACGCTGCGGATCGTGTGACTGCAAAACAGGAACATAAACACCGAATCAGAAAGTGCGGGGGGATCGCTACTTCCCTTCATTTAGCGTCTGTAAAGCGCCGTGGAAACGATTGGCCCCGTGTGACCAAGCCACATATATAAATGTAGGGTCCGCAGTCACCAGATGACGGGACGTGACCACCTCCAATATCTCTGGGGGGACGGAGGGGACTGATGGTGACAATTACATGAGGAGAAGTGACGGGAGTCTCTGGTTTGGCTCGTGGAGCTCCATGATCAGCAGCGCCTACAGGTGGACGGGCAGCTCCTCACCTCCACGGGGCGACGCTGGCGCTGAGACGTCTGTAGAAATGTCACATGAGAGAGACTTCTGTTGGTGCTGTCATTGACTGGCACTGTGGGGGGAAACTTTTGGTTCTTTTGATGATGCTGCTCTAGCACTGTATAGATTGCGCTCTTGTGGTGGCACTCTGGCGCTATATTGATGATGCCACTCTGGCGCACTCGGGGCGGTGCTCTTGGGGGTGGCGCTCTGGCGCTGTAGTGATGATGCCGCTCTGGCGCACTCATGGCGGTGCTTTTGGGGGTGGCGCTCTGGCGCACTCAGGGCGGTGCTCTTGGGGGTGGCGCTCTGGCGCTGTAGCGATGATGCCGCTCTGGCGCTGTAGTGATGATGCCGCTCTGGCGCACTCAGGGCGGTGCTCTTGGGGGTGGCGCTCTGGCGCTGTAGTGATGATGCCGCTCTGGCGCACTCAGGGCGGTGCTCTTGGGGGTGGCGCTCTGGCGCTGTAGTGATGATGCCGCTCTGGCTTACTCAGGGCGGTGCTTTTGGGGGTGGCGCTCTGGCGCTGTAGCGATGATGCCGCTCTGGCGCACTCAGGGCGGTGCTCTTGGGGGTGGCGCTCTGGCGCTGTAGTGATGCCTCCGCTCTGGCGCACTCGGGGCGGTGCTCTTGGGGGTGGCGCTCTGGCGCTGTAGCGATGATGCCGCTCTGGCGCACTCAGGGCGGTGCTCTTGGGGGTGGCGCTCTGGCGCTGTAGTGATGCCGCCGCTTCTGGCGCACTCGGGGCGGCGCTCTTGGGGGTGGCGCTCTGGCGCTGTAGCGATGATGCCGCTCTGGCGCACTCAGGGCGGTGCTCTTGGGGGTGGCGCTCTGGCGTTGTAGCGATGATGCCGCTCTGGCGCACTCAGGGCGGTGCTCTTGGGGGGTGGCGCTCTGGCGCTGTAGTGATGCCGCCGCTCTGGCGCACTCGGGGCGGCGCTCTTGGGGGTGGCGCTCTGGCGCTGTAGCGATGATGCCGCTCTGGCGCACTCAGGGCGGTGCTCTTGGGGGTGGCGCTCTGGCGCTGTAGTGATGCCTCCGCTCTGGCGCACTCGGGGCGGCGCTCTTGGGGGTGGCGCTCTGGCGCTGTAGCGATGATGCCGCTCTGGCGCACTCAGGGCGGTGCTCTTGGGGGTGGCGCTCTGGCGCTGTAGTGATGCCGCCGCTCTGGCGCACTCGGGGCGGCGCTCTTGCACACATTGTAAAATCTCGGTTGCATTTAACCCTTTGCTCTGAATCCTTCATGAGCGAGATGCTGAGAGGCGGTTGGACCGTCACCCGCCCGGCTTAGCGCAGCAGAGTGGATGGGATTAGCGGTGTCGCTGGGTGGAGCTGCGCGGTGCTATGCTGCAGAGCTCGTCAGACCGCCGTGTGGAGGAGATAAGGCGCTCGCTCTTCAGTCCACGGGCAAAGGTTGCAGGTGTGTACGTGATGGGGAGATAAGCGCCCCTAGGTGCGCTCCTGAGGTCACTGCCGGTGCCATCGCTCCGCTCTCAGTGTTTTTCTAATTAACAGTCGACTCCACCCGGACCATTGTATTATTCACATTCCACTTATTCACCTGCACAGGGCAGGTGTCTATTGCTCCCTGTTATCAGCCACGTCAGAAAGCGTCTTCTCTCAGGCTCGCTGGCTGCAGGAATATTTTTGGGGTTCATGTCTTGTCCCTAGATAGGGGTGTTCTCCTCTGGGGCTTTACGACGTCTTTGGCCGTGGCACGGGTCACTCTTCCAATGATTGCCGTACGCCGCTGTTGCATTGCGGCCCGCGAGGTTCCGAGACGGTGCCCGGTGTCTTTCATTGTGACTCGCGGGTCACAATCCATCTCTATTCGCTTGCGTTACGCTGCAATGTAGCGGTGACATGCTGCAATATCTGGCGCATGCGCTGCGTCCGGGTCTCCATTACCGTGTAACCGCGGCCTTGTGAATAGCCCATGGCACAATTATCCGATCCGGACATTTCACTGTTGTGACTCGTTGTCTCCAGAATGGGCCCCGTTGTGCTGATGGAGACGTCTCTGCGCATGCGCAGCGCTCTGCATTTGCTTCTATAGGGGCCGCACGCCTCGTGCCTCTCTCCGCTGTTGCCCTCTCCCTTCTTTCTTGTTTTTTGCCTCCGTCCGCAGAGCGTCTCTCACTTTCCATTATTCGGGTCTATTTTATCATCATTGCTCCTCTCCTGAAATACTCTGTTCTGCTGCCGCTTCCTTTTTCGCAGTAATAATGGCTGCTGTGTCATGTGACTGCGCCCCGCTAAATGACTGCGGAAGGACGTGTCCCGAGGAGCGGAAGGGCCACAATGAATGCCGGATTGTGTTCTCCTGCCGCGGTCTGGGAGACGTCCAGGCCTGTGAGCCCGCCGTTGCCTCCGCTCGCACCGCAGCCGCAGGAACCGCTATTTCCAGTTTCTGTTAGAAATGTCCCCAAACAGATCCCGGGCGATCCAGATCTGCAGAATCCTCAATGCGGGAGTCCACGCGGATCCTGGAAACGCCACCATCCCCCCGAAATGTGCACAGACCCTGGGGGCAAGCGGCTGGATATGGCAATCTGTATAAAGCGGGGTCCTCTGTGGCAGGCGTGTAGTGGGGTGCTCTGTAGCAAGGTCCTCTGTGGCAGGTGTGTAGTGGGGCGCTCTGTAGCAAGGCGCTCTGTGGCAGGCATGTAGTGGGGCGCTCTGTAGCAAGGTCCTCTGTGGCAGGCGTGTAGTGGGGTGCTCTGTAGCAAGGTCCTCTGTGGCAGGCGTGTAGTGGGGTGCTCTGCAGCAAGGCGCCCTGTGGCAGGCATGTAGTGGGGTGCTCTGCAGCAAGGCGCTCTGTGGCAGGTATGTAGTGGGGTGCTCTGTGGCAGGCATGTAGTGGGGCGCTCTGTGGCAGGCGTTCAGTGGGGCTTCTGTAGCAAGGTGCTCTGTGGCAGGTGTGTAGTGGGGTGCTCTGTAGCAAGGTGCCCTGTGGCAGGCGTGTAGTGGGGTGCTCTGTAGCAAGGCGCTCTGTGGCAGGCATGTAGTGGGGTGCTCTGTAGCAAGGCGCCCTGTGGCAGGCATGTAGTGGGGTGCTCTGTAGCAAGGCGCCCTGTGGCAGGCGTGTAGTGGGGTGCTCTGTAGCAAGGCGCTCTGTGGCAGGCATGTAGTGGGGTGCTCTGTAGCAAGGCGCCCTGTGGCAGGCATGTAGTGGGATGCTCTGTAGCAAGGCGCTCTGTGGCAGGCATGTAGTGGGGTGCTCTGTAGCAAGGCGCCCTGTGGCAGGCATGTAGTGGGGTGCTCTGTAGCAAGGTGCCCTGTGGCAGGCGTGTAGTGGGGTGCTCTGTAGCAAGGCGCTCTGTGGCAGGCATGTAGTGGGGTGCTCTGTAGCAAGGCGCCCTGTGGCAGGCATGTAGTGGGGTGCTCTGTAGCAAGGTGCCCTGTGGCAGGCGTGTAGTGGGGTGCTCTGTAGCAAGGCGCTCTGTGGCAGGTATGTAGTGGGGCGCTCTGTAGCAAGGCGCTCTGTGGCAGGCATGTAGTGGGATGCTCTGTAGCAAGGCGCTCTGTGGCAGGCATGTAGTGGGGCGCTCTGTAGCAAGGGACCCTGGGTCAGGCGTGTAGTGGGGTGCTCTGTAGCAAGGCGCTCTGTGGCAGGCGTGTAGTGGGGCGCTCTGTAGCAAGGCGCTCTGTGGCAGGTGTGTAGTGGGGTGCTCTGTAGCAAGGCGCTCTGTGGCAGGTGTGTAGTGCGGCGCTCTGTAGCAAGGTGCCCTGTGGCAGGTGTGTAGTAGGGCGCTCTGTAGCAAGGTGCCCTGTGGCAGGCATGTAGTGGGGCGCTCTGTGGCAGGTGTGTAGTGGGGCGCTCTGTAGCAACGCGCTCTATGGCAGGCATGTAGTGGGGCACTCTGTGGCAGGTGTGTAGTGGGGCGCTCTGTAGCAAGGTGCCCTGTGGCAGGCGTTTAGTGGGGTGCTCTGTAGCAAGGCGCTCTGTGGCAGGTTTGTAGTGGGGCGCTCTGTAGCAAGGCGCTCTGTGGCAGGTGTGTAGTGGGGCGCTCTGTAGCAAGGCGCTCTGTGGCAGGTGTGTAGTGGGGCGCTCTGTAGCAAGGCGCTCTGTGGCAGGTGTGTAGTGGGGCGCTCTGTAGCAAGGCGTTCTATGGCAGGCGTGTAGTGGGGCGCTCTGTAGCAAGGTGCCCTGTGGCAGGTGTGTAGTGGGGCGCTCTGTAGCAAGGTGCCCTGTGGCAGGTGTGTAGTGGGGCGCTCTGTAGCAAGGTGCCCTGTGGCAGGTGTGTAGTGGGGCGCTCTGTAGCAAGGCGCCCTGTGGCAGGTGTGTAGTGGGGCGCTCTGTAGCAAGGCGCTCTATGGCAGGCGTGTAGTGGGGCGCTCTGTAGCAAGGTGCCCTGTGGCAGGTATGTAGTGGGGCGCTCTGTAGCAAGGCGCTCTGTGGCAGGTGTGTAGTGGGGCGCTCTGTAGCAAGGCGCTCTGTGGCAGGCGTGTAGTGGGGCGCTCTGTAGCAAGGCGCCCTGTGGCAGGTGTGTAGTGGGGCGCTCTGTAGCAAGGCGCTCTGTGGCAGGCGTGTAGTGGGGCGCTCTGTAGCAAGGCGCTCTGTGGCAGGTGTGTAGTGGGGCGCTCTGTAGCAAGGCGCCCTGTGGCAGGCGTGTAGTGGGGCGCTCTGTAGCAAGGTGCCCTGTGGCAGGTGTGTAGTGGGGCGCTCTGTAGCAAGGCGCTCTGTGGCAGGTGTGTAGTGGGGCGCTCTGTAGCAAGGCGCTCTGTGGCAGGCGTGTAGTGGGGCGCTCTGTAGCAAGGCGCTCTGTGGCAGGTGTGTAGTGGGGCGCTCTGTAGCAAGGCGCCCTGTGGCAGGCGTGTAGTGGGGCGCTCTGTAGCAAGGCGCCCTGTGGCAGGCGTGTAGTGGGGCGCTCTGTAGCAAGGTGCCCTGTGGCAGGTGTGTAGTGGGGCGCTCTGTAGCAAGGCGCTCTGTGGCAGGTGTGTAGTGGGGCGCTCTGTAGCAAGGCGCTCTGTGGCAGGCGTGTAGTGGGGCGCTCTGTAGCAAGGCGCTCTGTGGCAGGTGTGTAGTGGGGCGCTCTGTAGCAAGGCGCCCTGTGGCAGGCGTGTAGTGGGGCGCTCTGTAGCAAGGTGCCCTGTGGCAGGTGTGTAGTGGGGCGCTCTGTAGCAAGGCGCTCTGTGGCAGGTGTGTAGTGGGGCGCTCTGTAGCAAGGCGCCCTGTGGCAGGTGTGTAGTGGGGCGCTCTGTAGCAAGGCGCTCTGTAGTGTTGGTCTGTGGCAGGTGTACTACAGGATGCTCAGTAGCAAGGCGCTCTGTGGCGCTGTACACAGCAGCATTGCATGGCGCGCGGGTGGGCATGGCGCCGTTATTACATGGGGCACAGGTGGGCATGGCGCCGTTATTACATGGGGCGTGGGTGGGCATGGCGCCGTTATTACATGGGGCACAGGTGGGCATGGCGCCGTTATTACATGGGGCACAGGTGGGCATGGCACCGTTATTACATGGGGCTTAAGTGGGCATGGCACCGTTATTACATGGGGCACAGGTGGGTATGGCACTATTATTACATGGGGCGCAGGTGGGCATGGCACCGTTATTACATGGGGCGCAGGTGGGCATGGCGCCGTTATTACATGGGGCGCAGGTGGGCATGGCGCCGTTATTACATGGGGCGCAGGTGGGCATGGTGCCGTTATTACATGGGGCGCAGGTGGACATGGTGCCGTTATTACATGGGGCGCAGGTGGGCATGGTGCCGTTATTACATGGGGCGCAGGTGGGCATGGTGCCGTTATTACATGGGGCGCAGGTGGGCATGGTGCCGTTATTACATGGGGCGCAGGTGGGCATGGTGCCGTTATTACATGGGGCGCAGGTGGGCATGGCGCCGTTATTACATGGGGCGCAGGTGGGCATGGCGCCGTTATTACATGGGGCGCAGGTGGGCATGGTGCCGTATGGGGCGCAGGTGGGCATGGCGCCGTTATTACATGGGGCGCAGGTGGGCATGGCGCCGTTATTACATGGGACACAGGTGGGCATGGCACCGTTATTACATGGGGCATGGGTGGGCATGGCGCCGTTATTACATGGGGCACAGGTGGGCATGGCACCGTTATTACATGGGGTGTGGGTGGGCATGGCGCCGTTATTACATGGGGCACAGGTGGGCATGGCACCGTTATTACATGGGGCGTGGGTGGGCATGGCGCCGTTATTACATGGGGCATGGGTGGGCATGGCGCCGGTATTACATGGGGCACAGGTGGGCATGACGCCGTTATTACATGGGGCGTGGGTGGGCATGGCACCATTACATGGGGCACAGGTGGGCATGGCGCCGTTATTACATGGGGCTTAGGTGGGCATGGCACCATTATTACATGGGGCACAGGTGGGCATGGCATCGTTAGTACATGGGGCTTAGGTGGGCATGGCACCGTTATTACATGGGGCACAGGTGGGCATGGCACCGTTATTACATGGGGCGCAGGTGGGCATGGCGCCGTTATTACATGGGGCGCAGGTGGGCATGGCGCCGTTATTACATGGGGCGCAGGTGGGCATGGCACCGTTATTACATGGGGCGCAGGTGGGCATGGTGCCGTTATTACATGGGGCGCAGATGGGCATGGCGCCGTTATTACATGGGGCGCAGGTGGGCATGGTGCCGTTATTACATGGGGCGCAGGTGGGCATGGCGCCGTTATTACATGGGGCGCAGGTGGGCATGGTGCCGTTATTACATGGGGCGCAGGTGGGCATGGCACCGTTATTACATGGGGCGCAGGTGGGCATGGTGCCGTTATTACATGGGGCGCAGGTGGGCATGGCGCTGTTATTACATGGGGCGCAGGTGGGCATGGCGACATTATTACATGGGGCGCAGGTGGGCATGGCGACATTATTACATGGGGCGCAGGTGGGCATGCCGATATTATGTGGGACGCTGGTGGGCATGCCGCTGTTGTGCCGACCCTCTTCCCCCAGTGACATGGCATCCGCAGCGGGCGTAGATGGTTAACTATTGATTGCAGAGTAAATAGTCGGTTCTCATCGGCTCCTGGTACAAGGATCACCGGGGCACGTGGCGCTTATCTTCCACAGTCGCTGTTAACCCTTTACACTGGGTCAGGTTCATTAGTGACAGCCATAATAGTGTCCATTAGCCTAAGTGTGCGCGCCGGGGCCTGAGGTAGAGGGATATTCACAGTCAGGCCGGACACCGCACCGCTAAATGTGGAGGGCGATGACCGGGGGGCGCCGGGTGCCGCTTCCTCATCGCGGCATCTTCAGGTTCCCGTCTCCTGGATTTTTTGGTGTATCCATAAAATGAATGTTTGGCCGCCATCCCCGCGCTGACCACCCTGCGCAGCGCGACTCTGCTCTGCCTCCGCGGTGCTCATGTAGATTGTCAGCTCCGGTGCCGCGGAGTCTGAGGTTGGTTGTCGCTCTGGACCCCAGCCCCTTCCGGTGCTATAGCGGTAGTGTGCGCAGTGTGGCCGTCACATATCGGGAGTCCGCCATACATAAGTCATGAAGACAGCGACATCGCGGCTTCATTACACCCAGACGCCGACGACGACAAGGCCCGCACGAGAAATCACAAGTCACCTTGGAGGTCGCGAACCAACAAGAAAGCGCAAAACGTCACCACTGATAATGTAATCTCCGAGCCGGCGGCGGGGTGACACCGGCCATTGTGTGCCAGCGACATTCCCTAATGGTACACGATGGGGGATAGTGCTCAGAGGACTCGCAGCGGAGGCTTAGATACAGCTCAGAGGACGGTATCACTCCTGACCGGATAGGGTACAGCAGCTCAGCACCTGGCACCCGAATCTGGTATTGATTGCCAGGAGGAGCAATTGTGTCACATCATCAATAAAGCAACAGCCGATAAACTGAGTAATGACACATCCCCACTGCACGTCATAACCGTTATATTGGTACATATGGGGCGGTATTATAGCGGTTATATTCTTGTATATAGGAGCAGTATTATAGTAGTTATATTCTTGTACATAGGGGCAGTATTATAGTAGTTATATTCTTGTACATAGGAGCAGTATTATAGTAGTTATATTCTTGTACATAGGGGCAGTATTATAGTAGTTATATTCTTGTACATAGGGGGCAGTATTATAGTAGTTATATTCTTGTACATAGGGGGGCAGTATTATAGTAGTTATATTCTTGTATATAGGAGCAGTATTATAGTAGTTATATTCTTGTACATAGGGGGCAGTATTATAGCAGTTATATTCTTGTACATAGGGGCAGTATTATAGTAGTTATATTCTTGTATATAGGAGCAGTATTATAGTAGTTATATTCTTGTACATAGGGGGCAGTATTATAGCAGTTATATTCTTGTATATAGGAGCAGTATTATAGTAGTTATATTCTTGTACATAGGGGGCAGTATTATAGTAGTTATATTCTTGCACATAGGGGCAGTATTATAGCAGTTATATTCTTGTATATAGGAGCAGTATTATAGTAGTTATATTCTTGTACATAGGGGGCAGTATTATAGCAGTTATATTCTTGTACATAGGGGCAGTATTATAGTAGTTATATTCTTGTACATAGGAGCAGTATTATAGCAGTTATATTCTTGTACATAGGGGCAGTATTATAGCAGTTATATTCTTGTATATAGGAGCAGTATTATAGTAGTTATATTCTTGTACATAGGAGCAGTATTATAGTAGTTATATTCTTGTACATAGGGGCAGTATTATAGCAGTTATATTCTTGTATATAGGAGCAGTATTATAGTAGTTATATTCTTGTACATAGGGGGCAGTATTATAGCAGTTATATTCTTGTACATAGGGGCAGTATTATAGTAGTTATATTCTTGTATATAGGAGCAGTATTATAGTAGTTATATTCTTGTACATAGGGGGCAGTATTATAGTAGTTATATTCTTGTACATAGGGGGCAGTATTATAGTAGTTATATTCTTGTACATAGGGGGCAGTATTATAGTAGTTATATTCTTGTATATAGGAGCAGTATTATAGTAGTTATATTCTTGTACATAGGGGCAGTATTATAGTAGTTATATTCTTGTACATAGGGGGCAGTATTATAGCAGTTATATTCTTGTACATAGGGGCAGTATTATAGCAGTTATATTCTTGTATATAGGAGCAGTATTATAGTAGTTATATTCTTGTACATAGGAGCAGTATTATAGTAGTTATATTCTTGTACATAGGGGCAGTATTATAGCAGTTATATTCTTGTATATAGGAGCAGTATTATAGTAGTTATATTCTTGTACATAGGGGGCAGTATTATAGCAGTTATATTCTTGTACATAGGGGCAGTATTATAGTAGTTATATTCTTGTATATAGGAGCAGTATTATAGTAGTTATATTCTTGTACATAGGGGGCAGTATTATAGTAGTTATATTCTTGTACATAGGGGGCAGTATTATAGTAGTTATATTCTTGTACATAGGGGGCAGTATTATAGTTGTTATATTCTTGTACATAGGGGCAGTATTATAGTAGTTATATTCTTGTGCATAGGGAGCAGTATTATAGTAGTTATATTCTTGTACATAGGAGCAGTATTATAGTAGTTATATTCTTGTATATAGGAGCAGTATTATAGTAGTTATATTCTTGTACATAGGGGCAGTATTATAGTAGTTATATTCTTGTATATAGGAGCAGTATTATAGTAGTTATATTCTTGTACATAGGGGCAGTATTATAGTAGTTATATTCTTGTACATAGGGGCAGTATTATAGTAGATATATTCTTGTACATAGGAGCAGTATTATAGAACAAAAAGATAAGGTGACAGATGGAAAATCAATGCAAGATAGAGGGCCACTCAAAATAGCAATGAATAAATATAGAGAACTGAGTTTTATATGGCCAAGCATAATTCCAGAAGGAAAATTAATAACTAGTACACCCATATAGATAAACAGGTATTTATTACAAAATTCCACATACAAAGCAGGGGTACTGTTAATAAAAAACAGGTTATCAAATATAAGAAGGTGAAGGGTTAAAGAACAATCAGAGATCACCCTTCCAAGGGCCCGGACAGCGTTAATCAAGTATTCTGCATAGGTGAATGTACCGCACACCCCAAAGGGAAAAGTCACATTGTCGGGGCATTTCTCCCCCTCTTTACTGGACCCTGGACACGGCTACTGCATAGGAACCTGATATGGGTAAGCTGTTGCTCTAACCCCTGCACAACCCATGGGCTTTTCCCTGTGCCTCTAGACATAATTGGTAGGCCATACAATGTGACTTTTCCCTTTGGGGTGTGCGGTACATTCACCTATGCAGAATACTTGATTAACGCTGTCCGGGCCCTTGGAAGGGTGATCTCTGATTGTTCTTTAACCCTTCACCTTCTTATATTTGATAACCTGTTTTTTATTAACAGTACCCCTGCTTTGTATGTGGAATTTTGTAATAAATACCTGTTTATCTATATGGGTGTACTAGTTATTAATTTTCCTTCTGGAATTATGCTTGGCCATATAAAACTCAGTTCTCTATATTTATTCATAGGAGCAGTATTATAGTAGATATATTCTTGTATATAGGTGGCAGTATTATAGTAGTTATGTTCTTGTATATAGAGGGCAGTATTATAGTAGTTATATTCTTGTACATAGGGGCAGTATTATAGTAGTTATATTCCTGTACATAGGGGCAGTATTATAGTAGTTATATTCTTGTACATAGGGGCAGTATTATAGTAGTTATATTCTTGTATATAGGGGCAGTATTATAGTAGTTATATTCTTGTATATAGGGGCAGTATTATAGTAGTTATATTCTTGTATATAGGGGCAGTATTATAGTAGTTATATTCTTGTACATAGGAGCAGTATTATAGTAGTTATATTCTTGTACATAGGAGCAGTATTATAGTAGTTATATTTCTGTATATAGGGGGCAGTATTATAGTAGTTATATTCTTGTATATAGGGGCAGTATTATAGTAGTTATATTTCTGTATATAGGGGGGCAGTATTATAGTAGTTATATTCTTGTACATAGGGGCAGTATTATAGTAGTTATATTCTTGTACATAGGAGCAGTATTATAGTAGTTATATTTCTGTATATAGGGGGCAGTATTATAGTAGTTATATTCTTGTATATAGGGGCAGTATTATAGTAGTTATATTTCTGTATATAGGGGGGCAGTATTATAGTAGTTATATTCTTGTATATAGGAGCAGTATTATAGTAGTTATATTCTTGTACATAGGGGCAGTATTATAGTAGTTATATTCTTGTATATAGGGGCAGTATTATAGTAGTTATATTCTTGTACATAGGAGCAGTATTATAGTAGTTATATTCTTGTATATAGGGGCAGTATTATAGTAGTTATATTCTTGTACATAGGGGCAGTATTATAGTAGTTATATTCTTGTACACAGGGGCAGTATTATAGTAGTTATATGCTTGTACATAGGGGCAGTATTATAGTAGTTATATTCTTGTACATAGGAGCAGTATTATAGTAGTTATATTTCTGTACATAGGGGCGGTATTATAGTAGTTATATTCTTGTACATAGGGGGCAGTATTATAGTAGTTATATTCTTGTATATAGGGGCAGTATTATAGTAGTTATATTTCTGTATATAGGGGGGCAGTATTATAGTAGTTATATTCTTGTATATAGGAGCAGTATTATAGTTTTTATATTCTTGTACATAGGGGCAGTATTATAGTAGTTATATTCTTGTACATAGGGGCAGTATTATAGTAGTTATATGCTTGTACATAGGGGCAGTATTATAGTAGTTATATTCTTGTACATAGGGGCAGTATTATAGTAGTTATATTCTTGTATATAGGGGCAGTATTATAGTAGTTATATTTCTGTATATAGGGGGGCAGTATTATAGTAGTTATATTCTTGTATATAGGAGCAGTATTATAGTTTTTATATTCTTGTACATAGGGGCAGTATTATAGTAGTTATATTCTTGTACACAGGGGCAGTATTATAGTAGTTATATGCTTGTACATAGGGGGCAGTATTATAGTAGTTATATTCTTGTACATAGGGGGCAGTATTATAGTAGTTATATTCTTGTATATAGGGGCAGTATTATAGTAGTTATATTTCTGTATATAGGGGGGCAGTATTATAGTAGTTATATTCTTGTATATAGGAGCAGTATTATAGTTTTTATATTCTTGTACATAGGGGCAGTATTATAGTAGTTATATTCTTGTACATAGGGGCAGTATTATAGTAGTTATATTCTTGTATATAGGGGCAGTATTATAGTAGTTATATTCTTGTACATAGGAGCAGTATTATAGTAGTTATATTCTTGTACATAGGGGCAGTATTATAGTAGTTATATTCTTGTATATAGGGGCAGTATTATAGTAGTTATATTCTTGTACATAGGGACAGTATTATAGTAGTTATATTCTTGTATATAGGGGCAGTATTAAAGTAGTTATATTCTTGTACATAGGGACAGTATTATAGTAGTTATATTCTTGTATATAGGGGCAGTATTATAGTAGTTATATTCTTGTACATAGGGACAGTATTCTAGTAGTTATATTCTTGTATATAGGGGCAGTATTATAGTAGTTATATTCTTGTACATAGGGACAGTATTATAGTAGTTATATTCTTGTATATAGGGGCAGTATTATAGTAGTTATATTCTTGTACATAGGAGCAGTATTATAGTAGTTATATTCTTGTACATAGGGGCAGTATTATAGTAGTTATATTCTTGTATATAGGGGCAGTATTATAGTAGTTATATTCTTGTACATAGGGACAGTATTATAGTAGTTATATTCTTGTATATAGGGGCAGTATTATAGTAGTTATATTCCTGTACATAGGGGCAGTATTATAGTAGTTATATTCTTGTACACAGGGGCAGTATTATAGTAGTTATATGCTTGTACATAGGGGCAGTATTATAGTAGTTATATTCTTGTACATAGGAGCAGTATTATAGTAGTTATATTTCTGTATATAGGGGGCAGTATTATAGTAGTTATATTCTTGTATATAGGGGCAGTATTATAGTAGTTATATTTCTGTATATAGGGGGGCAGTATTATAGTAGTTATATTCTTGTATATAGGAGCAGTATTATAGTAGTTATATTCTTGTACATAGGGGCAGTATTATAGTAGTTATATTCTTGTACATAGGGGCAGTATTATAGTAGTTATATTCTTGTACATAGGGGCAGTATTATAGTAGTTATGTTCTTGTATATAGGGGCAGTATTATAGTAGTTATATTCTTGTACATAGGGGCAGTATTATAGTAGTTATATTCTTGTACATAGGAGCAGTATTATAGTAGTTATATTCTTGTACATAGGAGCAGTATTATAGTAGTTATATTCCTGTACATGGGGTATTATTATAGTGTTTCTCCCACAGTGGACATTATGAGTTTGGTGTTTTATCCGGTGACACTCGGGGTCTTTCAGAATAACGTTGTGTCCCTTTTTCCTGTGGACTCCTCTGGTGACAGTGGGGTGAGATGACTGTGATCTGTGTGGTGGACACCGGTGGTCTGGCTCCGCGTCTCTCCCCACGTACGCTCTGGGATGTGAATGTCCGTGGGCCGCAGTCATTAGCGCTCTCTGTGCCGCTCTGTGCTCGGGGACTCGCGGGTGGGAGCAGGAATCTTATGAATGCCAGGACTGAGGGCAGAGCGAGTGGAGGGGACGCACATTGCTGACCGCGTCATTGCATTAACCATTCTGCTTGCGGTTCCTGTGTGTCCCGCTCGCTGCTCCGGTGCTGACGGTCTATTGGACTCTGGGTCTCCCTCCACAAACATTTGTGCTCTGATAAACTTTCATTCAGAAGCAGATACAAAATATTTCTCCCCATGTCCCCGGGTGTAAGATCAATGCCAGGAGGCTGCAGCAGCTGAAGACACAAACGCATAATGGCTGTCACCAGCCTCCTGCGAGACCTCGCCGAGAGCACGGGTCATTATTCCTCGGTCCTGCCTCGGTTGCCCCCGCCTCGGTCGTGCCTCGGTTGCCCCTGCCTCGGTCCTGCCTCTGTTGCCCCCGTCTCAGTCCTACCTCGGTCGTGCCTCGGTTGCCCCTTCCTCGGTCGTTCCTCGGTTGCCCCTTCCTCGGTCGTTCCTCGGTTGCCCCTTCCTCGGTCGTTCCTCGGTTGCCCCTTCCTCGGTCGTTCCTCGGTTGCCCCTTCCTCGGTCGTTCCTCGGTTGCCCCTTCCTCGGTCGTTCCTCGGTTGCCCCTTCCTCGGTCGTTCCTCGGTTGCCCCTTCCTCGGTCGTTCCTCGGTTGCCCCTTCCTCGGTCGTTCCTCGGTTGCCCCTTCCTCGGTCGTTCCTCGGTTGCCCCTTCCTCGGTCGTTCCTCGGTTGCCCCTTCCTCGGTCGTTCCTCGGTTGCCCCTTCCTCGGTCGTTCCTCGGTTGCCCCTTCCTCGGTCGTTCCTCGGTTGCCCCTTCCTCGGTCGTTCCTCGGTTGCCCCTTCCTCGGTCGTTCCTCGGTTGCCCCTTCCTCGGTCGTTCCTCGGTTGCCCCTTCCTCGGTCGTTCCTCGGTTGCCCCTTCCTCGGTCGTTCCTCGGTTGCCCCTTCCTCGGTCCTTCCTCGGTTGCCCCTTCCTCGGTCCTTCCTCGGTTGCCCCTTCCTCGGTCCTTCCTCGGTTGCCCCTTCCTCGGTCCTTCCTCGGTTGCCCCTTCCTCGGTCCTTCCTCGGTTGCCCCTTCCTCGGTCCTTCCTCGGTTGCCCCTTCCTCGGTCCTTCCTCGGTTGCCCCTTCCTCGGTCCTTCCTCGGTTGCCCCTTCCTCGGTCCTTCCTCGGTTGCCCCTTCCTCGGTCCTTCCTCGGTTGCCCCTTCCTCGGTCCTTCCTCGGTTGCCCCTTCCTCGGTCCTTCCTCGGTTGCCCCTTCCTCGGTCCTTCCTCGGTTGCCCCTTCCTCGGTTGCCCCTTCCTCGGTTGCCCCTTCCTCGGTTGCCCCTTCCTCGGTTGCCCCTTCCTCGGTTGCCCCTTCCTCGGTTGCCCCTTCCTCGGTTGCCCCTTCCTCGGTTGCCCCTTCCTCGGTTGCCCCTTCCTCGGTTGCCCCTTCCTCGGTTGCCCCTTCCTCGGTTGCCCCTTCCTCGGTTGCCCCTTCCTCGGTCCTTCCTCGGTTGCCCCTTCCTCGGTCCTTCCTCGGTTGCCCCTTCCTCGGTCCTTCCTCGGTTGCCCCTTCCTCGGTCCTTCCTCGGTTGCCCCTTCCTCGGTCCTTCCTCGGTTGCCCCTTCCTCGGTCCTTCCTCGGTTGCCCCTTCCTCGGTCCTTCCTCGGTTGCCCCTTCCTCGGTCCTTCCTCGGTTGCCCCTTCCTCGGTCCTTCCTCGGTTGCCCCTTCCTCGGTCCTTCCTCGGTTGCCCCTTCCTCGGTCCTTCCTCGGTTGCCCCTTCCTCGGTCCTTCCTCGGTTGCCCCTTCCTCGGTCCTTCCTCGGTTGCCCCCTCCTCGGTCATGCCTCGGTTGCCCCCGTCTCGGTCCTGCCACGGTCCTTCCTCGGTTGCCCCTTTCCACGGTCCTTCCTCGGTTGCCCCTTTCCTCGGTCCTTCCTCGGTTGCCCCTTTCCTCGGTCCTTCCTCGGTTGCCCCTTTCCTCGGTCCTTCCTCGGTCCTTCCTCGGTTGCCCCTGCCTCGGTCCTTCCTCGGTTGCCCTGCTTCAGTTGGGCCTCATGGAGAAGGAAAAGATTCTGGTCTGAACAGATAAGGCAGAATAGGCCGGACTCCGGGTCCTGCTCTTTATTTCTGCCTTGGTGCAGCGCCACCTTGTGGCTGCAATATCATGAAGATGGCTGTAGTGTGTTTCGATAAATCACTGCACATGTTGGAGGTTGTTGTCCCGGCCGTCTTACACTCCCCACGCCGAGGATTGGCGGTGGTTTTGGCCTCTCCCTCATCCTCCGATCGCTGTGATTCTGCAGCTGCAGTTTTGCTGCCAGAGCTGTCGTTCCCCATCAGGTGAGTGCAGCTCTGGATGAGACTTCAGACCTGATCTCCTTTATGATCACCGGTAATCTGGGAATTGTATTATAGATTTGTCTTTTTCCCGTGGATCGTGTCTGGACATTTTCGTGTTGTCCGTCAGTGTGAACGATGACAAGCGGGACATTGTCTGTGTCGGGGTCGGGCTCATGTGAATTCTCCCCGTTTTGAGGCTGCTCCAGTCGGTTCCCGTACGGAACAAGTGTCCATGTGCAGAACAGATTGGTACAAAGACAAGACTCCTACTGTTCAGCGCACAGTATCCGTCACAGCGCGTGCCAGCACCGCACACCACCGCGTGGAGAGGGAGAGCGCACCCGCACAGAGCGTGGAGAGGGAGAGCGCACCCGCACAGAGCGTGGAGAGGGAGAGTGCACCCGCACAGAGCGTGGAGAGGGAGAGCGCACCCGCACAGAGCGTGGAGAGGGAGAGTGCACCCGCACAGAGCGTGGAGAGGGAGAGTGCACCCGCACAGAGCGTGGAGAGGGAGAGTGCACCCGCACAGAGCGTGGAGAGGGAGAGTGCACCCGCACAGAGCGTGGAGAGGGAGAGCGCACCCGCACAGAGCGTGGAGAGGGAGAGCGCACCCGCACAGAGCGTGGAGAGGGAGAGCGCACCCGCACAGAGCGTGGAGAGGGAGAGCGCACCCGCACAGAGCGTGGAGAGGGAGAGCGCACCCGCACAGAGCGTGGAGAGGGAGAGCGCACCCGCACAGAGCGTGGAGAGGGAGAGCGCACCCGCACAGAGCGTGGAGAGGGAGAGCGCACCCGCACAGAGCGTGGAGAGGGAGAGCGCACCCGCACAGAGCGTGGAGAGGGAGAGCGCACCCGCACAGAGCGTGGAGAGGGAGAGCGCACCCGCACAGAGCGTGGAGAGGGAGAGCGCACCCGCACAGAGCGTGGAGAGGGAGAGCGCACCCGCACAGAGCGTGGAGAGGGAGAGGGAGAGCGCACCCGCACAGAGCGTGGAGAGGGAGAGCGCACCCGCACAGAGCGTGGAGAGGGAGAGCGCACCCGCACAGAGCGTGGAGAGGGAGAGCGCACCCGCACAGAGCGTGGAGAGGGAGAGCGCACCCGCACAGAGCGTGGAGAGGGAGAGCGCACCCGCACAGAGCGTGGAGAGGGAGAGCGCACCCGCACAGAGCGTGGAGAGGGAGAGCGCACCCGCACAGAGCGTGGAGAGGGAGAGCGCACCCGCACAGAGCGTGGAGAGGGAGAGCGCACCCGCACAGAGCGTGGAGAGGGAGAGCGCACCAGCACAGAGCGTGGAGAGGGAGAGCGCACCCGCACAGAGCGTGGAGAGGGAGAGCGCACCCGCACAGAGCGTGGAGAGGGAGAGCGCACCCGCACAGAGCGTGGAGAGGGAGAGCGCACCCGCACAGAGCGTGGAGAGGGAGAGCGCACCCGCACAGAGCGTGGAGAGGGAGAGCGCACCCGCACAGAGCGTGGAGAGGGAGAGCGCACCCGCACAGAGCGTGGAGAGGGAGAGCGCACCCGCACAGAGCGTGGAGAGGGAGAGCGCACCCGCACAGAGCGTGGAGAGGGAGAGCGCACCCGCACAGAGCGTGGAGAGGGAGAGCGCACCCGCACAGAGCGTGGAGAGGGAGAGCGCACCCGCACAGAGCGTGGAGAGGGAGAGCGCACCCGCACAGAGCGTGGAGAGGGAGAGGGAGAGCGCACCCAGAGAGGGAGAGTGCCGCCCGCCCGGAGCGTGGAGAGGGAGGGTGCCGCCTGCCCGGAGCGTGGAGAGGGAGAGTGCCTGCCGCCCGCCCGCCCGGAGCGTGGAGAGGGAGAGGGAGAGTGCCGCCCGCCCGGAGCGTGGAGAGGGAGAGGGAGAGTGCCGCCCGCCCGGAGCGTGGAGAGGGAGAGTGCCGCCCGCCCGGAGCGTGGAGAGGGAGAGTGCCGCCCGCCCGGAGCGTGGAGAGGGAGAGTGCCGCCCGGAGCGTGGAGAGGGAGAGTGCCGCCCGCCCGCCCGGAGCGTGGAGAGGAAGAGTGCCGCCCGCCCGGAGCGTGGAGAGGGAGAGTGCCGCCCGCCCGGAGCGTGGAGAGGGAGAGTGCCGCCCGGAGCGTGGAGAGGGAGAGTGCCGCCCGGAGCGTGGAGAGGGAGAGTGCCGCCCGCCCGCCCGGAGCGTGGAGAGGGAGAGTGCCGTCCGCCCGGAGCGTGGAGAGGGAGAGTGCCGCCCGGAGCGTGGAGAGGGAGAGTGCCGCCCGCCCGCCCGGAGCGTGGAGAGGAAGAGTGCCGCCCGGAGCGTGGAGAGGGAGAGTGCCGCCCGCCCGCCCGGAGCGTGGAGAGGGAGAGTGCCGCCCGCCCGGAGCAGGTTTATGTCATATATAGATTTTATTATTCTGATTGCGTCAAAAATCAGATTATTAATTTGATGCAAATTAAACGGCAGAAACTCGTATAATGAAAAAGTGCAAATGTGCAAGAAACCAGAGCGTACAGCAGAATAGTGAGCACAGCTCTGGAGTGTAATACAGGAGGTAACTGAGGATTAGTAATGTAATGTATGTACACAGTGACTGCACCAGCAGAATAGTGAGTGCAGCTCTGGAGTATAATACAGGAGGTAGCTCAGGATCAGTAATGTAATGTACACAGTGACTGCACCAGCAGAATAGTGAGTGCAGCTCTGGAGTATAATACAGGAGGTAGCTCAGGATCAGTAGTGTAATGTATGTACACAGTGACTGCACCAGCAGAATAGTGAGTGCAGCTCTGGAGTATAATACATTACATTACATTACTGATCCTGAGTTACCTCCTGTATTATACTCCAGAGCTGCACTCACTATTCTGCTGGTGCAGTCACTGTGTACATACATTACATTACTAATCCTGAGTTACCTCCTGTATTATACTCCAGAGCTGCACTCACTATTCTGCTGGTGCAGTCACTGTGTACATACATTACATTACTGATCCTGCGTTACCTCCTGTATGTACACAGTGACTGCACCAGCAGAATAGTGAGCGCAGCTCTGGAGTATAATACAGAAGGTAACTCCGGATCAGTAATGTATGTACACAGTGACTGCACCAGCAGAAAACACAGTAATGTGTTTTCTGTATGAAGCTGATGCTCCCTATACTCTGTAGTGCGGGGCTTCTTGTGGTCCTGTAATTCCGGGGTCCTTAGTGATCTTTTGTGTAGCTGTTTTTCACCTGCCGGAGCTGCATTCTGTGCAGTATACGCTCAGTACAGTCGTTGTCCGTTCTCCTGCTCGGTGGCGTCGTCGTCTCCTGCTCGGTGGCGTCGTCGTCTCCTGCTCGGTGGCGTCGTCGTCTCCTGCTCGGTGGCGTCGTCGTCTCCTGCTCGGTGGCGTCGTCGTCTCCTGCTCGGTGGCGTCGTCGTCTCCTGCTCGGTGGCGTCGTCGTCTCCTGCTCGGTGGCGTCGTCGTCTCCTGCTCGGTGGCGTCGTCGTCTCCTGCTCGGTGGCGTCGTCGTCTCCTGCTCGGTGGCGTCGTCGTCTCCTGCTCGGTGGCGTCGTCGTCTCCTGCTCGGTGGCGTCGTCGTCTCCTGCTCGGTGGCGTCGTCGTCTCCTGCTCGGTGGCGTCGTCGTCTCCTGCTCGGTGGCGTCGTCGTCTCCTGCTCGTGGGCGTCGTCGTCTCCTGCTCGTGGGCGGCGTCGTCTCCTGCTCGTGGGCGGCGTCGTCTCCTGCTCGGCGGCGGCGTCGTCTCCTGCTCGGCGGCGGCGTCGTCTCCTGCTCGGCGGCGGCGTCGTCTCCTGCTCGGCGGCGGCGTCGTCTCCTGCTCGGCGGCGGCGTCGTCTCCTGCTCGGCGTCGTCGTCGTCTCCTGCTCGGCGGCGTCGTCGTCTCCTGCTCGGCGGCGTCGTCGTCTCCTGCTCGTGGGCGTCGTCGTCTCCTGCTCGGCGGCGTCGTCGTCTCCTGCTCGGCGGCGGCGTCTCCTGCTCGGCGGCGGCGTCGTCTCCTGCTCGGCGGCGTCGTCGTCTCCTGCTCGGCGGCGTCGTCGTCTCCTGCTCGGCGGCGGCGTCGTCTCCTGCTCGGCGGCGTCGTCGTCTCCTGCTCGGCGGCGGCGTCGTCTCCTGCTCGGCGGCGGCGTCGTCTCCTGCTCGGCGGCGGCGTCGTCTCCTGCTCGGCGGCGGCGTCGTCTCCTGCTCGGCGGCGGCGTCGTCTCCTGCTCGGCGGCGTCGTCGTCTCCTGCTCGGCGGCGGCGTCGTCTCCTGCTCGGCGGCGGCGGCGTCTCCTGCTCGGCGGCGTCGTCGTCTCCTGCTCGGCGGCGGCGTCGTCTCCTGCTCGGCGGCGTCGTCGTCTCCTGCTCGGCGTCGTCGTCGTCTCCTGCTCGGCGGCGTCGTCGTCTCCTGCTCGGCGGCGTCGTCGTCTCCTGCTCGGCGGCGTCGTCGTCTCCTGCTCGGCGGCGTCGTCGTCTCCTGCTCGGCGGTGTCGTCGTCTCCTGCTCGGCGGCGAACAAAAGCCGCAGCATCAGAATACTATGGAGGCTCGGGCTACAAGCAGGCTGATAGCGACCTATTCGTCTTCTGCTGGATCGCTGTGACGTTCTTTGTTCCGGTCAAATTTCGATGCAGGCTCCAATGTCTGGTCTGAGGCCACCACTAGAGGGCGCTCACTACATACAAGTCCATTGGGAGATGCATGAGTCCATGCAGAGAGCTCCCCCTAGTGGTGGCTGCAAACACACACAATTCATGATGCTCTGTACCAGAAAAAATGAGATCTATACAGTGACGAGGACCATAAAGCGAAAACACACGTCAGGAGGTGAACCATGGGGACTCTCCGTCCATTCTACCAGTGCAGGTGACGCCCCAACTATTATTAATACTTCAACATTTTGTTTTATTCTTCTTTTCCAGGAGTTGAGAGAGCGAAGGAATCACTACACCAAGAAGACGCCTCACTACTCGGACGGGATTCAGTTCACAACATTCAACCCAGAAACGGTGAGAAATCCCATAAATGTAGATATCTGTCGGCTCATTCTATAGTTTTCTATAAGTGTCTTTTTTTTTTTTTTTTTTTTTACCCGGTGTAAACGCCGCCGTTCTCCTGAATCCGGCGATGTTTTTCTTTTCTTTTTGCGCCTCTGCGTTCCTGAGATATGGCCGCCTCTTCTCTGTAGATGAATCTAGTCTCTTTTGACAACTGGGTGTGGTGTCTTAGGGTCACGCCTACTTGGCTAAAAAAAAAAAGCCTAGATTCGTATCCAGGGAAGACGAGACTGTATCTCAGGAACGGAGAGGAGCAGGAATAAAAGAAAGATATCGCCGGATTCAGGAGAACGGTGGCGTTTACATCACGTACTGTAACCGTCGCTGCAGATTTAACCTTTTACAATCCATAGGGTGAAATACGCTGCATTTATTGATATTGGGGAGGGGGGACCTTGGCGTGGGAGCGAAGCCATCAACATCTGACGTCTGGGCTGTCGGGAAGTTGCCGTCCGGGCAGCAGAGCGGCAGCGATCATCACAGGACATGTGAGAACTGATCCTCAGACTCACCTGCCGATAACGGGAAGGGTTAATGTCGCCTGCGCCCGGCAGATGGTTCCTGTGGAGTCTAAGGGTCAGGATGGAGGATTAGATACGAGGCGGCTGCAGACGAGGTGTATAGGGTTACGGGCACGTCAGAGCATCACAGGGGAACACACAGATTTGCTCTGCAGCCTGCAAATGTCTTACCGAATACAGAATCCCAGGTATTGTCCGCTGTTATCAGCCAAATATAAGGCTTGTGCTCCCTCTGCCTGCCCAGGAGGCGGGCACTGTGCACGAGACACCCGGGCATTGTACGTGCCTCACCTGCCGCTCCCAGGGTTTGTCGGGCGGCTCCCCATTCACGTGATTGTATCATCGGACGCTGAACTGAACCCAGAGTATTCATCACCCTCGAGAATCCGGATTCTGCAGCTTAAGAGCTGAAATCTCCCAGCATCCTCTGCTCGACTGCACCAGCAGAATAGTGAGTGCAGCTCTGGAGTATAATACAGGAGGTAACTCAGGATCAGTAATGTATGTACACAGTGACTGCACCAGCAGAATAGTGAGTGCAGCTCTGGAGTATAATACAGGAGGTAACTCAGGATCAGTAATGTATGTACACAGTGACTGCACCAGCAGAATAGTGAGTGCAGCTCTGGGGTATAATACAGGAAGTAACTCAGGATCAGTAATGTAATGTATGTACACAGTGACTGCACCAGCAGAATAGTGAGTGCAGCTCTGGAGTATAATACAGGAGGTAACTCAGGATCAGTAATGTATGTACACAGTGACTGCACCAGCAGAATAGTGAGTGCAGCTCTGGAGTATAATACAGGAGGTAACTCAGATCAGTAATGTAATGTATGTACACAGTGACTGCACCAGCAGAATAGTGAGTGCAGCTCTGGAGTATAATACAGGAAGTAACTCAGGATCAGTAATGTATGTACACAGTGACTGCACCAGCAGAATAGTGAGTGCAGCTCTGGAGTATAATACAGGAGGTAACTCAGATCAGTAATGTAATGTATGTACACAGTGACTGCACCAGCAGAATAGTGAGTGCAGCTCTGGAGTATAATACAGGAGGTAACTCAGGATCAGTAATGTATGTACACAGTGACTGCACCAGCAGAATAGTGAGTGCAGCTCTGGAGTATAATACAGGAGGTAACTCAGATCAGTAATGTAATGTATGTACACAGTGACTGCACCAGCAGAATATTCATCACCCTCCTGTTCTGTGTCGCTCCCGAACTTGTTGTTTATGTCCCTGAAAAGCCCAAAGATGAAAAAAATCTTCATTATTGTATATGGGAATATTTTCTCTTAAAGCTTCTCTCAGTCCGGATTCTGCAGCTTAAGGCCATGTGTCCACGCTGTGGAAAATGCGCGGATTTTGCCGCGGATTTCTCGCGGAAAAGCCGCGGATTTCCCGAAAATGTGCAGCAGCGGCACTTCCCAGCCATTTCTATGGCATTTTGGAAATGCTGTGCCCATGCTGCGGATTTTTCCGCAGCGGATTTGGTGCAGATTTTGATCCGGAAAAATCTGCAACATGTCAATTATTGTTGCGGATTTTGATCCGGATTTTGGCTTTAAAATTGGGGGGAAAAAAATAAAAAATCTGCGGCAAATCCGCACCTTTGAAAAGGTGCGGATTTTGCGGGAAAGCCGCGGATTTTGATGCAGAAAAATCCGCAACAACATTCTCCCGTGGACACATAGCCTAAGAGCTGAAATCTCCCAGCATCCTCTGCTCGACTGCACTAGCAGAATAGTGAGTACAGCTCTGGAGGATAATACAGGAGGTAACTCAGGATCAGTAATGTATGTACACAGTGACTGCACCAGCAGAATAGTGAGTGCAGCTCTGGAGGATAATACAGGAGGTAACTCAGGATCAGTAATGTATGTATGTACACAGTGACTGCACCAGCAGAATAGTGAGTGCAGCTCTGGAGTATAATACAGGAGGTAACTCAGGATCAGTAATGTATGTACACAGTGACTGCACCAGCAGAATAGTGAGTGCAGCTCTGGAGGATAATACAGGAGGTAACTCAGGATCAGTAATGTATGTACACAGTGACTGCACCAGCAGAATAGTGAGTGCAGCTCTGGAGTATAATACAGGAGGTAACTCAGGATCAGTAATGTAATGTATGTACACAGTGACTGCACCAGCAGAATAGTGAGTGCAGCTCTGGAGTATAATACAGGAGGTAACTCAGGATCAGTAATGTAATGTATGTACACAGTGACTGCACCAGCAGAATAGTGAGTGCAGCTCTGGGGTATAATACAGGAGGTAACTCAGGATCAGTAATGTAATGTATGTACACAGTGACTGCACCAGCAGAATAGTGAGTGCAGCTCTGGGGTATAATACAGGAGGTAACTCAGGATCAGTAATGTAATGTATGTACACAGTGACTGCACCAGCAGAATAGTGAGTGCAGCTCTGGAGTATAATACAGGAGGTAACTCAGGATCAGTAATGTAATGTATGTACACAGTGACTGCACCAGCAGAATAGTGAGTGCAGCTCTGGGGTATAATACAGGAGGTAACTCAGGATCAGTAATGTAATGTATGTACACAGTGACTGCACCAGCAGAATAGTGAGTGCAGCTCTGGGGTATAATACAGGAGGTAACTCAGGATCAGTAATGTAATGTATGTACACAGTGACTGCACCAGCAGAATAGTGAGTGCAGCTCTGGAGTATAATGCAGGAGGTAACTCAGGATCAGTAATGTATGTACACAATGACTGCACCAGCAGAATAGTGAGTGCAGCTCTGGAGTACAGGATGTAGCTCCGGCTGAGTAACTTGCATTGGATGCTATTAATTCTGTCACGTTGCTGCCATTATGAGGGAGCAGTCATGAATGACTGTAATTGTCACTTGCTGGCTATAAATGGAGTGATACTTGGCAGGGGCAGGCGGATGTTGGGCTGGTCCCTGCAGGGTGTAGCAGTCTCCTCCGTGCGGTTCCTCCTGCAGATGACACAATCCCGCTTTTCCCGCTGTCGTTTCTCGGCCTCTGACGTGTGAGTGACCGGAGCCTCTTTCTCTTTCAGGACCCGGTGGATTGGGAGAAGCCGCTGCTGTGGCAGGTCGGGCACCTGCGGGAGAAGTATGACGAGTGGGTCCATCAGCCGGTGGACCGGCCCATCCGACTCTTCCAATCAGACTTTGTGGAGTGGTGTTCAAAGACGTCCTGGTGAGCGCTGCTCCTGCACGGGCTCCTCCCCGAATTACAGTACAGACCAAATGTTTGGACACACCTTCTCATTCAAAGAGTTTTCTTTATTTTCATGACTCTGAAAATTGTAGATTCACATTGAAGGCATCAAGACTGTGAATTATCACATGTGGAATGAAATACTTAACAAAAAAGTGTGAAACAACTGACAATATAGCTTATATTCTAGGTTCTTCACAGTCGCCACCTTTTGCTTTGATTACTGCTTTGCACACTCTTGGCGTTCTCTTGATGATCTTCAGGAGGTAGTCACCGGAAATGGTTTTCCAACAGTCTTGAAGGAGTTCCCAGAGATGCTTAGCACTTCTTGGCCCTTTTGCCTTCACTCTGGGTCCAGCTCACCCCAAACCATCTCGATTGGGTTCAGGTTTGGTGAGTGTGGAGGCCAGGTCATCTGGCGTAGCACCCCATCACTCTCCTTCTTAGTCACATAGCCCGTACACAGCCTGGAGGTGTGTTTGGGGTCATTGTCCTGTTGAGAAATAAATGATGGTCCATCTAAACGCAAACCGGATGGAACAGCACGCCGCTGCAAGATGCTGTGGTAGCCATGCTGGTTCTGTATGCCTTCAATTTTGAATAACTCCCCAACAGTGTCAGCAGCAAAGCCCCCCACACCATCACACCTCCTCCTCCATGCTTCACGGTGGGAACCAGCCATGTAGAGTCCATCCGTTCACCTTTTCTACAAAGACACGGTGATTGGATCCAAAGATCTCAAATTTGGACTCATCAGACCAAAGCACAGATTTCCACTGGTCTAATGTCCATTCCTTGTGTTCTTTAGCCCAAACAAGTCTCTTCTCCTTGTTGCCTGTCCTTAGCAGTGGTTTCCTAGCAGCTATTTTACCATGAAGGCTGCTGCACAAAGTCTCCTCTTAACAGTTGTTCTAGAGATGTGTCTGCTGCTAGACCTCTGTGTGGCATTGACCTGGTCTCTAATCTGAGCTGCTGTTAACCTGCGATTTCTGAGGCTGGTGACTCGGATAAACTTATCCTCCGCAGCAGAGGTGACTCTTGGTCTTCCTTTCCTGGGGCGGTCCTCATGTGAGCCAGTTTCTTTGTAGCGTTTGATGGTTTTGCCACTGCACTTGTGGACACTTTCAAAGTTTTCCCAATTGTTCGGACTGACTGACCTTCATTTCTTTAAGTAATGATGGCCACTTGATTTTCTTTACTTAGCTGCTTTTTTCTTGCCATAATACAAATTCTAACAGTGTATTCATTAGGACTATCAGCTGTATCCACCAGACTCCTGCACAACACAACTGATGGTCCCAACCCCATTTATAAGAAATCCCACTTATTAAGCCTGACAGGGCACACCTGTGAAGTGAAGACCATTTCCGGTGACAAGAGAATGCCAAGAGTGTGCAAAGCAGTAATCAAAGCAAAAGGCGGCGACTGTGAAGAACCTAGAATATAAGACAGATTGTCAGTTGTTTCACACTTTTTTGTTACGTATTTCATTCCACATGTGATAATTCATAGTTTTGATGCCTTCAATGTGAAGTCATGGAAATAAAGAAAACTCTTTGAATGAGACGATGTGTCCAAACCTTTGGTCTGTACTGTATATTGGGCGATATTTACACATACCAGGTTTTTACTACAGGCAAAGCCTGCTCTGTGGGGTGAAGAAGCTGCTGACAAACAGGTTTTGCTGCAGATTATATCGCTCATTTGTCCTCAGCACAGGCTACGTAAGGTGGGATTTATTCACCAAAAACACAAAGTTGTGGGGGTGTTTTTCTTTCTATGGGTGAAAAAAAACCTAAACACCGAACGAAATAACGTGCTGCAGATTTATAACACCCCCTGTCTTCAGATTGTCAGGAAAAAGTGTGTGTGTGTGTGTACTGCTGTGTGTGTGTGTACTGCTGTGTGTGTGTGTACTGCTGTGTGTGTGTACTGCTGTGTGTGTGTGTACTGCTGTGTGTGTGTACTGCTGTGTGTGTGTGTGTGTGTGTACTGCTGTGTGTGTGTGTGTGTACTGCTGTGTGTGTGTGTACTGCTGTGTGTGTGTGTGTGTACTGCTGTGTGTGTGTGTGTGTGTACTGCTGTGTGTGTGTGTGTGTGTGTGTACTGCTGTGTGTGTGTACTGCTGTGTGTGTGTACTGCTGTGTGTGTGTGTGTGTACTGCTGTGTGTGTGTGTACTGCTGTGTGTGTGTGTGTGTGTACTGCTGTGTGTGTGTGTGTGTGTGTGTGTGTGTGTGTGTACTGCTGTGTGTGTGTGTGTGTACTGCTGTGTGTGTGTGTGTGTGTGTACTGCTGTGTGTGTGTGTGTACTGCTGTGTGTGTGTGTGTGTGTGTGTACTGCTGTGTGTGTACTGCTGTGTGTGTGTGTGTGTACTGCTCTGTGTGTGTGTGTGTGTGTACTGCTGTGTGTGTGTGTACTGCTGTGTGTGTGTGTACTGCTGTGTGTGTGTGTACTGCTGTGTGTGTGTACTGCTGTGTGTGTGTGTGTGTACTGCTGTGTGTGTGTGTGTGTGTGTGTGTGTGTACTGCTGTGTGTGTGTGTGTGTGTGTACTGCTGTGTGTGTGTGTACTGCTGTGTGTGTGTGTACTGCTGTGTGTGTGTGTACTGCTGTGTGTGTGTGTACTGCTGTGTGTGTGTACTGCTGTGTGTGTGTGTGTGTACTGCTGTGTGTGTGTGTACTGCTGTGTGTGTGTGTGTGTGTACTGCTGTGTGTGTGTGTGTGTGTGTGTGTGTGTGTGTGTACTGCTGTGTGTGTGTGTGTGTACTGCTGTGTGTGTGTGTGTACTGCTGTGTGTGTGTGTGTGTGTGTGTACTGCTGTGTGTGTACTGCTGTGTGTGTGTGTGTGTACTGCTCTGTGTGTGTGTGTGTGTGTACTGCTGTGTGTGTGTGTACTGCTGTGTGTGTGTGTACTGCTGTGTGTGTGTGTACTGCTGTGTGTGTGTACTGCTGTGTGTGTGTGTGTGTACTGCTGTGTGTGTGTGTGTGTGTGTGTGTGTGTACTGCTGTGTGTGTGTGTGTGTGTGTACTGCTGTGTGTGTGTGTACTGCTGTGTGTGTGTGTACTGCTGTGTGTGTGTGTACTGCTGTGTGTGTGTGTACTGCTGTGTGTGTGTGTGTGTACTGCTGTGTGTGTGTGTGTGTGTGTGTGTGTGTGTACTGCTGTGTGTGTGTGTGTGTGTACTGCTGTGTGTGTGTGTGTGTGTACTGCTGTGTGTGTGTGTGTGTGTACTGCTGTGTGTGTGTGTGTGTGTACTGCTGTGTGTGTGTGTGTACTGCTGTGTGTGTGTGTACTGCTGTGTGTGTGTGTGTGTGTGTACTGCTGTGTGTGTGTGTGTGTGTGTACTGCTGTGTGTGTGTGTGTGTACTGCTGTGTGTGTGTGTGTGTGTGTGTACTGCTGTGTGTGTGTGTGTGTGTACTGCTGTGTGTGTACTGCTGTGTGTGTGTACTGCTGTGTGTGTGTGTGTGTGTGTACTGCTGTGTGTGTGTGTACTGCTGTGTGTGTGTGTACTGCTGTGTGTGTGTACTGCTGTGTGTGTGTGTGTGTACTGCTGTGTGTGTGTGTGTGTGTACTGCTGTGTGTGTGTGTGTGTGTACTGCTGTGTGTGTGTGTGTGTGTGTACTGCTGTGTGTGTGTGTGTGTGTGTGTACTGCTGTGTGTGTGTGTGTGTGTACTGCTGTGTGTGTGTGTGTACTGCTGTGTGTGTGTGTGTGTGTGTGTGTGTACTGCTGTGTGTGTGTGTGTGTGTGTACTGCTGTGTGTGTGTGTGTGTGTGTACTGCTGTGTGTGTGTGTGTGTGTGTGTGTGTACTGCTGTGTGTGTGTGTGTGTGTGTGTGTGTGTACTGCTGTGTGTGTGTGTGTGTGTGTGTGTGTGTGTGTGTGTACTGCTGTGTGTGTGTGTGTGCTGCTGTGTGTTTGTTTAGGGGTCCTCCGTGTGTGTGCAGGAGTCCGGGCACCAGTGAGGAGTGATATCTGATGCTCCCTGTATAAACTTTGTAGTGTAAATGTCACGGATCTGACAGAGATTAATTACTGAGCTGTTGTGTGACAAACAGAGACCTGAGACAGCAGAGACGCTTCACGGCCGAGTAACTCTGTCACTTCCGCTGCTTATTTTCCCATAGACACTGTCCTGATCTGGCGCTCCCTAGTGCCCCCCGAGCGGTGCAGGGGCGGCCCGTTACCTGTCCCCGAGCGGTGCAGGGGCGGCCCGTTACCTGTCCCCGAGCGGTGCAGGGGCGGCCCGTTACCTGTCCCCGAGCGGTGCAGAGGCGGCCCGTTACCTGTCCCCGAGCGGTGCAGAGGCGGCCCCCGCAGTGTCCGCACCATTATTTCTGTTTATGTTCTGCATGTTGCAATGGTGGCGCGGTGCTGCAGGTACTGGGTATGTGGCGATTGATGTAATAATTGCTTTTGCTCTCCTTCAGGTACATTGTCTTGGCCGTGTGGGCGCCGGTCGTTGTATATTTAACCTGGTATTGTCTGACAGAGCTCGCACAAGGCGAAACCCAGCTCTTCTCTACATTCACACAAGGTACGAAATGCAGATGCCAACCTGCACGTTACTATAATGGCCAGATTTACAGATTATACTCAAGTGACCCGATCCCCAGAGAACGGCCGGATTATAGACAGGACACACAAAATACAGTCACTGATAATATAGAAGATATACCCCAGAGCTGCACTCACTATTCTGCTGGTGCAGTCACTGTGTATATACATTACATTACTGATCCTGAGTTACCTCCTGTATTATACTCCAGAGCTGCACTCACTATTCTTCTGGTGCAGTCACTGTGTACATACATTATATTACTGATCCTGAGTTACCTCCTGTATTATACTCCAGAGCTGCACTCACTATTCTGCTGGTGCAGTCACTGTGTATATACATTACATTACTGATCCTGAGTTACCTCCTGTATTATACCCCAGAGCTGCACTCACTATTCTGCTGGTGCAGTCACTGTGTACATACATTATATTACTGATCCTGAATTACCTCCTGTATTATACTCCAGAGCTGCACTCACTATTCTGCTGGTGTAGTCACTGTGTACATACATTATATTACTGATCCTGAGTTACCTCCTGTATTATACTCCAGAGCTGCACTCACTATTCTGCTGGTGCAGTCACTGTGTACATACATTATATTTACTGATCCTGAGTTACCTCCAGTATTATACTCCAGAGCTGCAGTCACTATTCTGCTGTGTACATACATTACTAATCCTGAGTCACCTCCTGTATTCTACTCCAGAGCTGCACTCACTATTCTGCTGGAGCAGTCAGTGTATATACATTACATTACTGATCCTGAGTTACCTCCTGTATTATACTCCAGAGCTGCACTCACTATTCTGCTGGAGCAGTCACTGTGTACATACATCACACCAGCAGAATAGTGAGTGCAGCTCTGGAGTATAATACAAGATAAGTAATTGTGTTCGGTGACTTTTTTTCATGTGTGTTGTGCAGTGTGAAAAGAAAGCGCCATAGATAAATGTGTGAGATTCATGTTGTGTTTCTTTAAAATATAAGTAAGTGATGAATTTCCAGTGTAGATTGTTTGCTTGCTTGTTTGCTTGCTTGTTTTTTGCTCAGCGCTGCAGGATCTGATACTGTTGCCGCCATCTTTGTTTTGTCAGATTACTCCATCCCCGTCCCCACTGTCACCTTCTTCCCGCTCTTCGCGGTGGGGGCGCTGGTGTGGACGCTCATGGAATATGGAATCCACCGGTATATATTCCACATGAACCCCCCCGCCAGCAACTACTTCCTCATCACCCTGCATTTTATGCTTCACGGACAGCACCATAAGGTGAGAAGGGCGGGGGTGACGCCGGGCTCCATCGCTGGGGGTCTGCATGGCATGTACTCAGGGGGATTCTAGTTGCAGGAAACCTGGTGGGGGGGGGCTGTACAATTTTCACAATACTTCCTATATTAACGCTTCATTTTTTTAATATCTCTGCTTGTTGTCATTTAAAGGGATATTCCCATATCGTACATTTGCCAGCTGGGCGGCCCGGCCCTGTGGCGGCTGGCCCGGCCCGCGGTGGTCTCCTGGCACATCCTGACGGCTCTCTCTCCTCTCTTCCAGTCGCCCTTCGACAGCTCGCGTCTGGTCTTCCCGCCGCTGCCGGCCTCGTTTGTCATCATCCCGCTGTACCTGGTCCTGCAGGTGGTCCTACCCCCGGTGGTGGGGCTCTCCCTCTTTGTCGGGGGGCTGTTTGGATACGTGGCCTATGACATGACCCACTACTATCTGCACTACGGCTCCCCCTCTAAGGGCTCCTACCTTGCCTGGCTCAAGTCCTACCACGTGCGCCATCACTTCGAGCACCAGAAATCAGGTGAGGACCCGTGCACTGCGCCAAACTACCGCAATATGGAGGGTTTAAGAAACCGGATCCTCTGCAAACAAAAGACGTTACCAGCAGATAGACGTGTGCAGAGTATTGTGGGGCGATGGCGGCCACCGGGGCGCGGCTGCGACAACAACGTGGGCATCAATTAAGTGGTTGTTACCAGGAGACACAATCAGAGGCGCGGGACGGTTTACCCAGCGCTAATCCGGGGATTGTACAGACGGATCACTAAATATCGGGTCATAGAAATAAGTAGTATAACAGGTGCCAGCCCCGCGGATAGAGGGGCGAGCTTCCAACACACCAATAAACTAACCTCTTACCCTGCTGTCACATGCTGAGATACACCCTGTATTATACCCAGAGCTGCACTCACTATTCTCCTGGTGCACTCACTGTGTACATACATTACATTACTGATCCTGAGTTACCTCCTGTATTATACCCAGAGCTGCACTCACTATTCTCCTGGTGCACTCACTGTGTACATACATTACTCATCCTGAGTTACCTCCTGCATTATACTCCAGAGCTGCACTCACTATTCTGCTGGTGCAGTCACTGTGTACATACATTACTGATCCTGAGTTACCTCCTGTATTATCCTCCAGAGCTGCACTCACTATTCTGCTGGTGCAGTCACTGTCTACATACATTACATTACTGATCCTGAGTTACCTCCTGTATTATACTCCAGAGCTGCACTCACTATTCTGCTGGTGCAGTCACTGTGTACATACATTACATTACTGATCCTGAGTTACCTCCTGTATTATCCTCCAGAGCTGCACTCACTATTCTGCTGGTGCAGTCACTGTGTACACACATTACTGATCCTGTATTATACTCCAGAGCTGCACTCACTATTCTGCTGATGCAGTCACTGTGTACACACATTACTGATCCTGTATTATACTCCAGAGCTGCACTCACTATTCTGCTGGTGCAGTCACTGTGTACATACATTACATTACTGATCCTGAGTTACCTCCTGTATTATACTCCAGAGCTGCACTCACTATTCTGCTGGTACAGTCACTGTACATACATTACATTACTGATCCTGTATTATACTCCAGAGCTGCACTCACTATTCTGCTGATGCAGTCACTGTGTACACACATTACTGATCCTGTATTATACTCCAGAGCTGCACTCCGTATTCTGCACTGACTTTTCCTCGCTCACCGTCCGTTTTCTTCCCCTCTAGGATTCGGCATCACCAGTACCTTATGGGATCGTCCATTTAACACCCTGATCCCGGAAGACGCCATTAAAGATTACTAGTGTCTGCAGAGCATCGCGTTCGCCGTGTCGCCTGCTGACCGCGGAGGACCTCGCTGGGGGAGGAGAAAACTCTTCTATTTCACTCATTTATATATTTTGTAATTATTTTCGTCTCCGTTTTTCTCGTTTTTTTTCCTTTGATCCCGTGGAAGCGTTTCAGCAGGAATTTAATTATTTATTTAAGTCTAAACTTAAAAAAACAAATCTGAAAAAGCGGGAAAGTGACCGGTTACCGGACGTCCGACCTCCTCCGGCGGTCACCACGCGGCAAAACAATGGACTCCTGACCAAAATGGCGCTGACCGTTATCATGTGACACGTCCGCTGTAAAATCTGTAATATGTACAAATGCCTGAAAAATAAACTAACTACTTTTTTAAAGAAATGCAAAAAAACCCCATTTTCTTACTGTTTTTAGCTTCAGTTCGGCCAAATATTGGTGTCAGGAGGAGGCAGCGCTGCAGTGTAAAGCATGGCACATTCAGTCTCCGGTCTCCTCAGACTTTAAGAGACGACGCTGCTCAGTTTAGTCACTGATCAATTATATTCTGAGCAGAGATCTGATGGAGCTGAGCAGCAGTGTAAAGCATGGGGAATGTAAAGCAGCTCAAACCTTTAAAAAGACAAAAGGTGTTTTTGTTTTCTTGTTCTGGTTTTTATTTTTTAATTCAAAGACACCTTACAGCTGAGAACAAAAGAAAATTAACAAGACGAAAAGGAAGACGTTAATCAGACAATGAGGGATTCTCCAAACCAGAATTTCTGGATATGGAGGTGAGAGGCGGGTTTATTTATATTCCTGAGAACAGTAACAACATGGATACTAGAACCGCCGGTATGTTTACGTGGTGTAGACTGGATAATACTGCCCCTATATACAAGAATATAACTATTATAATACTGCCCCTATGTACAAGAATATAACTACTATAATACTGCCCCCTATATACAAGAATATAACTACTATAATACTGCCCCCTATGTACAAGAATATAACTATTTTATAATACTGCTCCTATGTACAGGAATATATCTACTATAAAACTGCCCCCTATGTACAAGAATATAACTACTATAATACTGCCCCCTATGTACAAGAATATAACTACTATAATACTGCCCCTATGTACAAGAATATATCTACTATAATACTGCCCCTATGTACAAAAATATAACTACTATAATACTGCCCCTATGTACAAGAATATAACTACTATAATACTGCCCCTATGTACAAGAATATAACTACTATAATACTGCTTCCTATATACAAGAATATAATTACTATAATACTGCCCCCTATGTACAAGAATATAACTACTATAATACTGCCCCTATGTACAGGAATATAACTACTATAATACTGCCCCTATGTACAAGAATATAATTACTATAATACTGCCCCTATGTACAAGAATATAACTACTATAATACTGCTTCCTATATACAAGAATATAATTACTATAATACTGCCCCCTATGTACAAGAATATAACTACTATAATACTGCCCCTATGTACAGGAATATAACTACTATAATACTGCCCCTATGTACAAGAATATAATTACTATAATACTGCCCCTATGTACAAGAATATAACTGCTATAATACTGCCCCTATATACAAGAATATATCTACTATAATACTGCTCCTATGTACAAGAATATAACTACTATAATACTGCTCCTATGTACAAGAATATAACTACTATAATACTGCCCCCTATGTACAAGAATATAACTACTATAATACTGCCCCTATGTACAAGAATATAACTACTATAATACTGCCCCCTATGTACAAGAATATAACTACTATAATACTGCTTCCTATATACAAGAATATAACTACTATAATTCTGCCCCTATGTACAAGAATATATCTACTATAATACTGCCCCTATGTACAAGAATATAACTACTATAATACTGCCCCTATGTACAAGAATATAACTACTATAATACTGCCCCCTATGTACAAGAATATAACTACTATAATACTGCCCCCTATGTACAAGAATATAACTACTATAATACTGCCCCTATGTACAAGAATATAATTACTATAATACTGCCCCTATGTACAAGAATATAACTGCTATAATACTGCCCCTATATACAAGAATATATCTACTATAATACTGCCCCTATGTACAGGAATATAACTACTATAATACTGCTTCCTATATACAAGAATATATCTACTATAATACTGCCCCCTATGTACAAGAATATAACTACTATAATACTGCCCCCTATGTACAAGAATATAACTACTATAATACTGCCCCTATGTACAAGAATATAATTACTATAATACTGCCCCTATGTACAAGAATATAACTGCTATAATACTGCCCCTATATACAAGAATATATCTACTATAATACTACCCCCTATGTACAGGAATATAACTACTATAATACTGCTTCCTATATACAAGAATATAACTACTATAATACTGCTCCTATGTACAAGAATATAACTACTATAATACTGCCCCCTATGTACAAGAATATAACTACTATAATACTGCCCCCTATGTACAGGAATATAACTACTATAATACTGCTTCCTATGTACAAGAATATATCTACTATAATACTGACCCCTATGTACAAGAATATAACTACTATAATACTGCCCCCTATGTACAGGAATATAACTACTATAATACTGCTCCTATGTACAGGAATATAACCGCTATAATACTGCCCCCTATGTACAGGAATATAGCCGCTATAATGCTGCCCCTATGTACAGGAATATAACCGCTATAATACTGCCCCCTATGTACAGGAATATAGCCGCTATAATGCTGCCCCTATGTACAGGAATATAACCGCTATAATACTGCCCCCTATGTACAGGAATATAGCCGCTATAATGCTGCCCCTATGTACAGGAATATAGCCGCTATAATGCTGCCCCTATGTACAGGAATATAACCGCTATAACACTGGCTCGTGGTGAATGATCAGTGCTCGCTCGGGTTATCGGGTCACTCCAGTTCGCAGTTCACTTTGTTTTCTCTGTAGATAAAGTGTAAACTTTGTGCAGGAAGAGAACAGGTTGGAGCCGGTGATATAATGGTTGTCGGACTGGTTTGCGGTCCCCTGTTGTCAGGCACTCTGCTGCTGGATCTGCACCAACCGGTCACACTTAATAGTAAATTGCTTGTGACCTGTAGAGCATTGCGGGTCATTGTGTCCAGTAATGGGTCGTGGCATGAGCAGAATGTTACATGGAGAATTGGGGGTCCACCAGACCACAGACCACCCCCAGTTTGGCTCAGGACGGGTGGAGGTGCCCTTTCATGCAATTTTAATAAACCTGTATATATGGCAGTAAAGACCTAGCCGCCATGATTGCTCCTGACTTTACACTGCAGCTTTGCTCCCCGATCTGTGTAATATTCCTCGGCTGCTCCTGGTTTATGGCCGCAGTCGCTCGGTGATCACCGGCGGTGACGACGATTCCGGGGACTCTTGTGCATGTTGTAAGCTGCAGATTAGATAGAAGAACGCCGAGGTCATCACTTCTGGTTTATGATTGTACAGAATTAATGTCTCATTATAAACATGGATCACTATTTAGTAATAAATACCAAACTAATCTCCCCCCTCCTCCAGAGCGAAATTCATAAAGCTGGATCTGACTCAGAAACACTTATACTCTGACCTTCGATATGTGAGCCTCCAACCAAAGTGCGAGATCTGGCTCCGGGGGCATCATCTGTGTCTCTGCGGGACCGAGGGCATAGTCTGTGGCTCTGGGGGACTGGAGGCATAGTCGGTGGCTCTGGGGGACTGGAGGCATAGTCGGTGGCTCTGGGGGACTGGAGGCATAGTCGGTGGCTCTGGGGGACCGGGGGCAGAGTCGGTGGCTCTGGGGGACCGGGGGCAGAGTCGGTGGCTCTGGGGGACCGGGGGCAGAGTCGGTGGCTCTGGGGGACTGGAGGCATACTCGGTGGCTCTGCTGGACGGGGGGCATAGTCGGTGGCTCTGCTGGACGGGGGGCATAGTCGGTGGCTCTGGGGGACCGGGGGCATAGTCGGTGGCTCTGGGGGACCGGGGGCAGAGTCGGTGGCTCTGGGGGACCGGGGGCAGAGTCGGTGGCTCTGGGGGACCGGGGGCAGAGTCGGTGGCTCTGGGGGACCGGGGGCAGAGTCGGTGGCTCTGGGGGACCGGGGGCAGAGTCGGTGGCTCTGGGGGACCGGGGGCAGAGTCGGTGGCTCTGGGGGACCGGGGGCAGAGTCGGTGGCTCTGGGGGACCGGGGGCAGAGTCGGTGGCTCTGGGGGACCGGGGGCAGAGTCGGTGGCTCTGGGGGACCGGGGGCAGAGTCGGTGGCTCTGGGGGACCGGGGGCAGAGTCGGTGGCTCTGGGGGGACCGGGGGCAGAGTCGGTGGCTCTGGGGGACCGGGGGCAGAGTCGGTGGCTCTGCTGGATCGGGGGCTCTGGGGGACCAGCCGTGTCATCACACAGATGCAATGACCTCAGTTATAGGGACCCTGACAGCTCACCTTCACATATGGAAGAGGTAGATAAGCAGCGCATGAAATCTGTGCAAAAAATCAGAATATAACTAGTATTGAAGTCAAATGTAAATCAGGCTTTACAAGCACTCGGGGGTCCACGCATGCGGTCGCTTCATCAACTACATTGACCCCCCCAGTGCACTTAAAGCCTGATTTCCATTTGGCTTCTATGTTAGCATTTTCTACATGAAGGGATTTCTAGTGCTGCTTAGGGCTGGAGGGATTTCCAGAAATCACAAATCATATCCATGGAGAACTTTCCGGTGGATGTTGGTTTGACCTTTTGGGCGCCTCGGTGATGCTTATGGCTCTTAGTTTGACCTTTTGGGCGCCTCGGTGATGCTGATGGCTCTTAGTTTGACCTTTTGGGCGCCTCGGTGATGCTGATGGCTCTTAGTTTGACCTTTTGGGCGCCTCGGTGATGCTGATGGATCTTAGTTTGACCTTTGGGCGCCTGGTGCTGGTGGCTCTGCAGAGCTCCATCCTGAAGAGAGCAGTGACCTCCACTCCATTCATTGTCTATGAGACTGCTGCAGTCCCATAGACAATGAATGTGGGGGTCGAGCATTGCGCCTCGACTACATTCCAGATGAGGCTGGTGGGGGCAGCTGTTCCTGATGTAATATTGTATGCACGGTTCCTGGAGTTGTGGATTCGTCTTCCGTCAATCTTATCCTGTAGATCTAATTGGATCTTTTGATTGATCCATTCTAGTCGGATTTTCATCACTGATCATTAGCGCCCACCAGGGGTTATAATGGCCATGCTTGGCCCCACTGCGCCCAGCCGCCAATCTCTGCATTCACGGGTGCACAATGGAGACGGCACCGGATTTGCGATATTTCGGGCTCCATCTGATGGAGAATGGGAAAGAACAAGCCTCAAGCTGTGCTGGGATGTTTGGCGCATCGTTCAAGGTCGGCGGCCCGGCCATTGCTCCGGGGACTCATAAATCTCGGCAGCGAGAGATGGTAAATAATTAGCCGGCGCTGTCACCTGCTCAGCCCATTACCGGTGGAGGGAGAGAACTTCGAACGTTTGCAGGTAAAATCCTTCCAGTTTATGGAGACGGCAGCTATAAAGTCCTGAGCCGCATACCTGAGCGCGGAGAGACCTCGCCACCGCCTAATAACCCCTTAAATACCAAAAACACAACTATAATATTCAGCAAATCCTATCCGTTCCTGGGAAAGCTGAGTGACCACCTGTAACGCCAGCATTACAGCACCCGAGACCCCTGTATGACTGGAGCAGCAGTGAGCATGTGCGACCACCATGGCTGTGGGCGGGGAATGGAGCAGTGGTCGCACATGCTCAGTACTGCTGCACTCACACAGAGGACTTTAAGACTCCCTGTGCTCGTGAGTGATGAGGGTCTCACTGGTCAGACCCCTGTGATTATGGATCCAGATTATAGATGGTTAATATTTGGGAGCTCCTGCACGGGTCAAAAGGTTGAAATAAATATAGCAGTTTGTATGTTACCGCAATAATGGCCGCACCGGCTGATAGAACCGCTGCAGCCGATCACTCCGTGCCCGTACTGCCTCCCTGCTCACCTATGGACACGAGCACTCTCCGTGGAAAGAAGGCCACGGGTTACGTGTATGGACTATCGCCTGAGCCATAAATACGGCTTATCTCGTCACATGATTATCACCACCATCATCCACTCAATAACCCCCAATAAAACGCAGCTCTGATCAATAGGAGACCGGGAAATGCAACCTCACGGTTACATCATTTTTATCCACTTTTTTTTTTTTGTGACTTTTCAGTCTTTTTTTTTTATATTTATTTATATATATATATATATATATATATATATATATATATATATATAAAAAAAACAAAACGTTTGCAGTTTTCATTCCAAGAAGTCACAATCAGCCGTTATATTCCCGGCTTTGCCGTATAGACAGGGACAGAATAATAGGTGTCATGTCACAGGGTAAGGGAGCTAATGGCCGGTGTATTGTACTGCTGGGGAATAGATAAGGGAGGATAACGCTATATACTGTATACACAAGGCTCCATGGGCAACTCCCTGACCTGCACCCCATCCCAGCGCCCCCTGACACACACCCCCACAGCCGAGGACGTGACATTGAAATAGCAACAACATCCTGCAGGTTTTGTGACATTACAGTCAAGTCCTATCACTACAATGGAGCTGAGCTGCAATACCGGCCCTGACCCATGCACAGGGATGGCGCTGTCATCTGGACTCTACAATGAGAAGTTCCAGCAGAAATCAGAGCGCAGCTCTGGATGGGGCCGGAGAAGAAGATGACTGAATAAAGATCAGTGTAAAATAATAGAAAAGCGGTTATCACCGGCCGTGTGCGAATGCCAGTGCGGTGAAAATAGGGGATTTATGCCTTACCATGGGGCGGTTAATATTGATCCGTGGGCGATCACCGCACAACCCACGGAGCTACGAGGGGCGAGTGATTCACTGACCAAACACCGGTGATGAAACCCTGCGACACGACACTACCTGTCATCAGCCGAGTCACTGATGACTGTACACCTTGCCATTGATCCAGGTGGCTCAGTGAGGTGTGCACACCGCTAAAAGGACAAGGGAAAAAAAAACAAAACACACCCCCTATGAGTAAATGTGACGGAGTGACCGGCTTGTGTCCCTTTCTCCATAGTCACAATCTACAGGCGAGGTTACAGCCCTATGAGGCCCGGGCTCCGGGGAGTGCCGGGATTTTCCACTTATGTAAATACATAATGAAAATCCATCCGGACCTGACACCGACAGCTGAGGGTTTGTGACAGTTGTATCCAGTTTACACAATCCTCCGCCTGCTGCTATTAGATACATTGTTAATGGTAATGACTGTTTACAGCATGAGCGAAACTGACCGGAGGCCACGAAAGTGAACAGGGGCCGCCAAAGTGGACACGGGACTGCCAAAGTGGACACGGGACTGCCAAAGTGGACACGGGACTGCCAAAGTGGACACGGGGCCGCCAAAGTGGACAAGGGGCCGCCAAAGTGGACAAGGGGCCGCCAAAGTGGACAAGGGGCCGCACAACTGGACAAGGGGCCGCCAAAGTGGACAAGGGGCCGCACAACTGGACAAGGGGCCGCACAACTGGACAAGGGGCCGCACAACTGGGCAAGGGGCCGCACAACTGGGCAAGGGGCCGCACAACTGGACAAGGGGCCGCACAACTGGACAAGGGGCCGCACAACTGGACAAGGGGCCGCACAACTGGACAAGGGGCCGCACAACTGGACAAGGGGCCGCACAACTGGACAAGGGGCCGCACAACTGGACAAGGGGCCGCACAACTGGACAAGGGGCCGCACAACTGGACAAGGGGCCGCACAACTGGACAAGGGGCCGCACAACTGGACAAGAGGCAGCCAAACTGGACAAGAGGCAGCCAAACTGGATAAAAGCAAGCCAAACTGTCCTGGGGCCAAGAAACTGTCCAGGGGAAGTTAAACTGGTCAGGGGACAGCAAAACTGGTCATGGGACAGCGAAAATGGTCAAGGGATGTGATCCCGCCAGCGTCAGAGCAGCGCTTGCAACAACATAGCAAAGAGCTTGTAAGCGCTCCTCCTTCTACTGACCACCTCTGATTACTGCTCGTTGCCTAGGTATACAGCGCTCAGCTATATCCGTCAGTCCCATAGACAATGAATGGTGCAGATGTTGAGCATGCGCACCCCTCTACATTCAGGACAGGGCCAATTCCTCAGGTGCAAAGCCCCATTCTCAAGATCGTTGGGGGTCCCAGCAGTCAGACCACCAGCACCCAGTGCATTTTCCCATATCTCACGCGCTGTTCTGCTCTTTGGACCAACAGGTATTGTAAATGACTGATGACGGGCTAAAAAAAAAACCATATAATAAACTCTGATGACTTTTAGGAATATGAGGATATAAATAGAAACCACCCGCACCCCGCACCCCGCACCCCCACCCAGGACGATCCCAGGATAAGTATAGCTGGGTGTCACTACATGGCGGCCCCGTGCTGTGCTGGAGGCTGCTGGTCGGGGCTGAATCACACACGGCTCCAGCACCTTCAGCTCAATAGCGAAACTGCTAATTATTTACCAGGAAAACAGCAAAGTCTTCATAAAATGATTCATTAGTTCGGGTCATATATAACTACAGCCGGTCCCTTCCACAAATAGAGGATCGCAGGAAAATACACAAACTAATGTCAGTCTGCTGCATGGAAAGCCAGAGAAAATTATCATGGCGCAGATCCAAGAGAGCAACGGGCTCCGTCAGTCAGAATGAGGCCTGGTCTCTGGTAGGGAACCCCGGAGGCACAGGTAAGATTCGGTACACCGCCCGAGCCCTGTGCCTCACAATCCAGGAGACGGGCAGATATCCAATATCTGCTCCAGCAACACTCAGGCCTGATGGTGACTGACAGCCCCCGGCCGCCAGCAGCATCGTACATCCAATGCGTAGGATATAAGCTCATCCACTACGCTGGCTCTATACATACATACATACAGTGAGGTCTAGATATACAGTGCCTTGCAAAAGTATTCAGCCCCCTAGAATTTTTCAACCTTTTCCCACATTTCAGGCTTTAAACATAAAGATATAAATTTAAATTTTTTGCTGAAGAATCAACAACAAGTGACACAATTGTGAAGTTGAACGATATTTACTACTTATTTTAAACTTTTGTAAAAAAATAAATAACTGAAAATTGGGGCGTGCAATATTATTCATCCCCTTTACTTTCAGTGCAGCAAACTCACTCCAGAAGGTGATTGAGGATCTGTGAATGATGCAATGTTGTCCTAAATGACTGATGATGATAAATATAAGCCCCTGTGTGTAATCAAGTCTCCGTATAAATGCCCCTGCTCTGTGATAGTCTCAGCACAGAGAGCATCATGAAGACCAAGGAACACAACAGGCAGGTCCGTGATACTGTTGTGGAGAAGATTAAAGCTGGATTTGGTTACAAAAAGATTTCCACAACTTTAACCATCCCAAGAAGCCCTGTGCAAGCGATCATATTGAAATGGAAGGAGCATCATACCACTGCAAATCTACCAAGACCCGGCCGTCCATCCAAACTATCTCACACAAGGAGAAGACTGATCAGAGATGCAGCCAAGAGGCCCATGATCACTCTGGATGATCTGCAGAGATCTACAGCTGAGGGGGGAGAGTCTGTCCATAGCACAACAATCAGCCGTACACTGCACAAATCTGGCCTTTATGGAGGAGTGGCAAGGAGAAAGCCATTTCTCAAACATATCCATAAAGACTGTCGTTTAAAGTTTGCCACAAGCCACCTGGAGACAACAAACATGTGGAAGAAGGGGCTCTGCTCAGAGGAAACCAAAATCTAACTATTTGGACACAAAGCCAAATAATATGTTTGGTGTAAAAGCAACACAGCTCATCACCCTGGACACACCATCCCCACTGTCAAACATGGTGGAGGCAGCATCATGGTTTGGGCCTGCTTTTCTTCAGCAGGGACAGGGAAAATGGTTAAAATTGATGGGAAGATGGATGGAGCCAAATACAGGACCATTCTAGAGGAAAACCTGTTGGAGTCTGCAAAAGACCTGAGACTGGGACGGAGATTTGTCTTCCAACAAGACAATGATCCCAAACATAAAGCAAAATCTACAATGGAATGGTTCACAAATAACCGTATCCAGGTGTTAGAATGGCCAAGTCACAATCCAGACCTGAACCCAATCGAGAACCTGTGGAAAGAGCTGAAAACTGCTGTTCACAAACGCCTCCATCCAACCTCACTCAGCTCCAGCTGTTTACAAAGGAAGAATGGGCGAGAATTTCACCTCTCCATGTGCAAAACTGATAGCCACAAACCCCAAGAGACTGCAGCTGTAATCGCAGCAAAAGGGGGCGCTACAAAGGATTCACTTACAGGGGGTGAATAATATTGCACGCCACAATTTTCAGTTTATTATGTTTTATAAAAGTTTAAAATAAGCAATAAATTTCCTTCCTCTTCACAATTGTGTCACTTGTTGTTGATTCTTCACCAGAACATTCACATTTTATCTATATGTTTGATGCCTGAAATGTGGGAAAAGGTTGAAAAATTCAAGGGGGGCGAATACTTTCGCAAGGCACTGTATTCAGACAGTGACCGAATCTTCATGATTTCAGCTCTGCAGGCCACTATTGTGGTGACCCCTCTATACAGATATTTCTGGACCTGACTCTATAGGGAATATCAGGTATTTCCACTGTCAGTTACGGCTCCGGCCGGCCGGGGTGGCAGGGACGGGTCATATTCGCCCGGCAGGCTCCGGGCAGGGACGGGTCATATTCGCCCGGCAGGCTCCGGGCAGGGACGGGTCATATTCGCCCGGCAGGCTCCGGGCAGGGACGGGTCATATTCGCCCGGCAGGCTTCGGGCCCAGTTTTGGTAGTTTTTCCACCACAGTACCAGGACAGGACTCTGAGATCCGGTCTGACCGCTGATATGTGACATCTGAGTTGTGAAAACTGGGTGATAACCGGTATCTGCACCACCACAACGGCCGCTATGATCCAGCTTTACCAGGCCCCTGAGAGGCAGCCCCATCCACTGCCTGTCTATCAAAAATGATCTATGAGTTCACGGAGGCCGGAGATATCACGTCCCGTCCTTTCGCTCCTGACAATTACACGTCAGATACACTGTATCTGCTCCGTCATGCTGATATCATCCCCTCCTGCTGCTGATTGTCCCAGCCACAGCCATGAATGACGTAACAGCGTGTAACGGCAGAGCAGGAAAGATCCAGCGGCCGGACCCTAAACCAGAGCCCACGGGGCAGATAGACCGCGAGGATTCACCAACAGAGCGCCCCCTACTGGGAAGATATCACCCCAGAAATGTCATCAGCTCAGCAGACAGTATCACACAGGAGAGGATTAGATACACAGCTCAGCAGACAGTATCACACAGGAGAGGATTAGATACACAGCTCAGCAGACAGTATCACACAGGAGAGGATTAGATACACAGCTCAGCAGACAGGATAGGATTAGATACACGGCTCAGCAGACAGTATCACACAGAAGAGGATTAGATACACAGCTCAGCAGACAGTATCACACAGGAGAGGATTAGATACACAGCTCAGCAGACAGTATCACACAGGAGAAGATTAGATACACAGCTCAGCAGACAGTATCACACAGGAGAAGATTAGATACACAGCTCAGCAGACAGTATCACACAGGAGAGGATTAGATACACAGCTCAGCAGACAGTATCACACAGGAGAAGATTAGATACACAGCTCAGCAGACAGTATCACACAGGAGAGGATTAGATACACAGCTCAGCAGACAGTATCACACAGGATAGGATCAGATACACAGCTCAGCACAGTATCACACAGGATAGGATTAGATACACAGCTCAGCAGACAGTATCACACAGGAGAGGATTATATACACAGCTCAGCAGACAGTATCACACAGGATAGGATCAGATACACAGCTCAGCACAATATCACACAGGATAGGATTAGATACACAGCTCAGCAGACAGTATCACACAGGAAAGGATTATATACACAGCTCAGCAGACAGTATCACACAGGAGAGGATTAGATACACAGATCAGCAGACAGTATCACACAGGAGATTAGATACACAGCTCAGCAGACAGTATCACACAGGATAGGATTAGATACACAGCTCAGCAGACAGTATCACACAGGAGAGGATTAGATACACGGCTCAGCAGACAGTATCACACAGGAGAGGATTAGATACACAGCTCAGCAGACAGTATCACACAGGAGAGGATTAGATACACAGCTCAGCAGACAGTATCACACAGGAAAGGATTAGATACACGGCTCAGCAGACAGGATAGGATTAGATACACGGCTCAGCAGACAGTATCACACATGATAGGATTAGATACACTGCTCAGCAGACAGTATCACACAGGAGAGGACTAGATACACAGCTCAGCAGACAGTATCACACAGGAGAGGATTAGATACACAGCTCAGCAGACAGTATCACACAGGAGAGGATTAGATACACAGCTCAGCAGACAGGATAGGATTAGATACACGGCTCAGCAGACAGTATCACACAGGAGAGGATTAGATACACGGCTCAGCAGACAGTATCACACAGGAGAGGATTAGAAACACGGCTCAGCAGACAGGAGAGGAATAGATACACGGCTCAGCAGACAGTATCACACAGGAGAGGATTAGATACACAGCTCAGCAGACAGTATCACACAGGAGAAGATTAGATACACAGCTCAGCAGACAGTATCACACAGGAGAGGATTAGATACACAGCTCAGCAGACAGTATCACACAGGATAGGATCAGATACACAGCTCAGCACAGTATCACACAGGATAGGATTAGATACACAGCTCAGCAGACAGTATCACACAGGAGAGGATTAGATACACAGATCAGCAGACAGTATCACACAGGAGAGGATTAGATACACGGCTCAGCAGACAGTATCACACAGGAGAGGATTAGATACACAGCTCAGCAGACAGTATCACACAGGAGAGGATTAGATACACAGCTCAGCAGACAGTATCACACAGGAAAGGATTAGATACACGGCTCAGCAGACAGGATAGGATTAGATACACGGCTCAGCAGACAGTATCACACAGGATAGGATTAGATACACAGCTCAGCAGACAGTATCACACAGGAGAGGATGAGATACACAGCTCAGCAGACAGTATCACACAGGAGAGGATGAGATACACAGCTCAGCAGACAGTATCACACAGGAGAGGATGAGATACACAGCTCAGCAGACAGTATCACACAGGAGAAGATTAGATACACAGCTCAGCAGACAGTATCACACAGGAGAGGATTAGATACACAGCTCAGCAGACAGTATCACACAGGAGAAGATTAGATACACAGCTCAGCAGACAGTATCACACAGGAGAGGATTAGATACACAGCTCAGCAGACAGTATCACACAGGATAGGATCAGATACACAGCTCAGCACAGTATCACACAGGATAGGATTAGATACACAGCTCAGCAGACAGTATCACACAGGAGAGGATTATATACACAGCTCAGCAGACAGTATCACACAGGATAGGATCAGATACACAGCTCAGCACAATATCACACAGGATAGGATTAGATACACAGCTCAGCAGACAGTATCACACAGGAAAGGATTATATACACAGCTCAGCAGACAGTATCACACAGGAGAGGATTAGATACACAGATCAGCAGACAGTATCACACAGGAGATTAGATACACAGCTCAGCAGACAGTATCACACAGGATAGGATTAGATACACAGCTCAGCAGACAGTATCACACAGGAGAGGATTAGATACACGGCTCAGCAGACAGTATCACACAGGAGAGGATTAGATACACAGCTCAGCAGACAGTATCACACAGGAGAGGATTAGATACACAGCTCAGCAGACAGGATAGGATTAGATACACGGCTCAGCAGACAGTATCACACAGGAGAGGATTAGATACACGGCTCAGCAGACAGTATCACACAGGAGAGGATTAGATACACGGCTCTGCAGACAGTATCACACAGGAGAGGATTAGATACACGGCTCAGCAGACAGTATAAAACAGGAGAGGATTAGATTCACGGCTCAGCAGACAGGATAGGATTAGATGCACAGCTCAGCACAGTATCACATAGGAGAGGATAAGATGCACAGCTCAGCACAGTATCACACAGGAGAGAATTAGATACACAGCTCAGCAGACAGTATCACACAGGAGAGGATTAGATACACAGCTCAGCAGACAGTATCACACAGGAGAGGATTAGATACACAGCTCAGCAGACAGTATCACACAGGATAGGATTAAATACACAGCTCAGCAGACAGTATCACACAGGAGAGGATTAGATACACAGCTCAGCAGACAGTATCACACAGGAGAGGATTAGATACACAGCTCAGCAGACAGTATCACACAGGAGAGGATTAGATACACGGCTCAGCAGACAGTATCACACAGGAGAGGATTAGATACACAGCTCAGCAGACAGTATCACACGAGAGGATTAGATACACAGCTCAGCAGACAGTATCACACAGGAGAGGATTAGATACACAGCTCAGCAGACAGTATCACACGAGAGGATTAGATACACAGCTCAGCAGACAGTATCACACAGGAGAGGACTAGATACACAGCTCAGCAGACAGTATCACACAGGAGAGGATTAGATACACAGCTCAGCAGACAGTATCACACAGGATAGGATTAGATACACAGCTCAGCAGACAGTATCACACAGGAGAGGATTAGATACACAGCTCAGCAGACAGTATCACACAGGAGAGGATTAGATACACAGCTCAGCAGACAGTATCACACAGGATAGGATTAGATACACAGCTCAGCAGACAGTATCACACAGGAGAGGACTAGATACACAGCTCAGCAGACAGTATCACACAGGATAGGATTAGATACACGGCTCAGCAGACAGTATCACACAGGAGAGGATTAGATACACGGCTCAGCAGACAGTATCACACAAGAGAGGATTAGATACACAGCTCAGCACAGTATCACACAGGACAGGATTAGATACACGGCTCAGCAGACAGTATCACACAGGAGAGGATTGGATACACAGCTCAGCAGACAGTATCACACAGGATAGGATTAGATACACGGCTCAGCAGACAGTATCACACAGGATAGGATTAGATACACGGCTCAGCAGACAGTATCACACAGGAGAGGATTAGATACACAGCTCAGCAGACAGTATCACACAGGATAGGATTAGATACACGGCTCAGCAGACAGTATCACACAGGATAGGATTAGATACACGGCTCAGCAGACAGTATCACACAGGAGATGATTAGATACACAGCTCAGCAGACAGTATCACACAGGAGATGATTAGATATACAGCTCAGCAGACAGTATCACACAGGATAGGATTAGATACACGGCTCAGCAGACAGTATCACACAGGAGATGATTAGATACACAGCTCAGCAGACAGTATCACACAGGAGATGATTAGATACACAGCTCAGCAGACAGTATCACACAGGAGATGATTAGATACACAGCTCAGCAGACAGTATCACACAGGAGAGGATTAGATATACAGCTCAGCAGACAGTATCACACATGATAACTTTGGACACATAAAAAGACAGGTTGCCTACACAGGTGGATGCGGGATACGCATTGGTGTGTACGCAGCTTAGATACAGAGGTTCAATCATAATACACAAAGGTGAGATGAGTTTAGAACAGGTCGGTTTGGTTTGATCCAGAATTATTTTACAATTCTCGGGCTGAACCTGGGAGGAATCAGGGGACAATCAGCAAAGAGCGACGCTCCCAGGTGAAGTCATGACAGCTGAGCAGCCGTGACAGTGTGTCGCTCTGAGATCATCTGTCATAATGTCACCTGCAGCAGCAGCGCCACCTTGTGCATAATAATGTCACCTGCAGCAGCAGCGCCACCTTGTGCATAATAATGTCACCTGCAGCAGCAGCGCCACCTTGTGGGTAATAATGTCACCTGCAGACGGCAGCGCCACCTTGTGCATAATAATGTCACCTGCAGCAGCAGCGCCACCTTGTGCATAATAATGTCACCTGCAGCAGCAGCGCCACCTTGTGGGTAATAATGTCACCTGCAGACGGCAGCGCCACCTTGTGCATAATAATGTCACCTGCAGCAGCAGCGCCACCTTGTGGGTAATAATGTTACCTGCAGCAGCAGCGCCACCTTGTGGGTAATAATGTTACCTGCAGCAGCAGCGCCACCTTGTGGGTAATAATGTTACCTGCAGCAGCAGCGCCACCTTGTGCATAATAATGTCACCTGCAGCAGCAGCGCCACCTTGTGCATAATAATGTTACCTGCAGCAGCAGCGCCACCTTGTGCATAATAATGTCACCTGCAGCAGCAGCGCCACCTTGTGGGTAATAATGTCACCTGCAGCAGCAGCGCCACCTTGTGGGTAATAATGTCACCTGCAGCAGCAGCGCCACCTTGTGGGTAATAATGTCACCTGCAGCAGCAGCGCCACCTTGTGGGTAATAATGTCACCTGCAGCAGCAGCGCCACCTTGTGGGTAATAATGTCACCTGAGGAAAGCAGCACCAATAAAATACATATATTTCTACCCCACAATCACATTGAGAGCTGCAGGAAACACATTAGTTTTACAGATGGGGTCTTTACTGCACCGAAGCAGCAGGGTAACCCCTTAGATGCTGCTGATAATAATCACAGTACCATGTATGACCCTACAATCACACAGAGCGGGGGTCAGTATACACCATGTATGACCCTACAATCACACAGAGCGGGGGGTCAGTATACACCATGTGTGACCCTACAATCACACAGAGCGGGGGTCAGTATACACCATGTGTGACCCTACAATCACACAGAGCGGGGGTCAGTATACACCATGTGTGACCCTACAATCACACAGAGCGGGGGTCAGTATACCCCATGTGTGACCCTACAATCACACAGAGCGGGGGGTCAGTATACACCATGTGTGACCCTACAATCACACAGAGCGGGGGTCAGCATACACCATGTGTGACCCTACAATCACACAGAGCGGGGGTCAGTATACACCATGTGTGACCCTACAATCACACAGAGCGGGGGTCAGTATACACCATGTGTGACCCTACAATCACACAGAGCGGGGGTCAGTATACCCCATGTGTGACCCTACAATCACACAGAGCGGGGGGTCAGTATACACCATGTGTGACCCTACAATCACACAGAGCGGGGGTCAGCATACACCATGTGTGACCCTACAATCACACAGAGCGGGGGTCAGTATACACCATGTGTGACCCTACAATCACACAGAGCGGGGGGTCAGTATACACCATGTGTGACCCTACAATCACACAGAGCGGGGGGTCAGTATACACCATGTGTGACCCTACAATCACACAGAGCGGGGGTCAGCATACACCATGTGTGACCCTACAATCACACAGAGCGGGGGTCAGTATACACCATGTGTGACCCTACAATCACACAGAGCGGGGGGTCAGTATACACCATGTGTGACCCTACAATCACACAGAGCGGGGGTCAGTATACACCATGTGTGACCTTACAATCACACAGAGCGGGGGTCAGTATACACCATGTGTGACCCTACAATCACACAGAGCGGGGGGTCAGTATACACCATGTGTGACCCTACAATCACACAGAGCGGGGGGTCAGTATACACCATGTGTGACCCTACAATCACACAGAGCGGGGGGGTCAGTATAGATCATGTGTGACCCTACAATCACACAGAGCGGGGGGTCAGTATACACCATGTGTGACCCTACAATCACACAGAGCAGGGGGTCAGTATACACCATGTGTGACCCTACAATCACACAGAGCAGGGGTCAGTATACACCATGTGTGACCCTACAATCACACAGAGCGGGGGTCAGTATACACCATGTGTGACCCTACAATCACACAGAGCGGGGGTCAGTATACATCATGTGTGACACTATAATCACACAGAGCGGGGGTCAGTATACATCATGTGTGACCCTACAATCACACAGAGCAGGGGTCAGTATACACCATGTATGACCCTACAATCACACAGAGCGGGGGTCAGTATACACCATGTATGACCCTACAATCACACAGAGCGGGGGTCAGTATACACCATGTGTGACCCTACAATCACACAGAGCAGGGGGTCAGTATACACCATGTGTGACCCTACAATCACACAGAGCGGGGGTCAGTATACACCATGTATGACCCTACAATCACACAGAGCGGGGGTCAGTATACACCATGTGTGACCCTACAATCACACAGAGCGGGGGTCAGTATACACCATGTGTGACCCTACAATCACACAGAGCGGGGGTCAGTATACACCATGTGTGACCCTACAATCACACAGAGCGGGGGTCAGTATACACCATGTGTGACCCTACAATCACACAGAGCGGGGGTCAGTATACACCATGTATGACCCTACAATCACACAGAGCGGGGGTCAGTATACACCATGTGTGACCCTACAATCACACAGAGCAGGGGGTCAGTATACACCATGTGTGACCCTACAGTCACACAGAGCGGGGGTCAGTATACACCATGTGTGACCCTACAATCACACAGAGCGGGGGTCAGTATACACCATGTGTGACCCTACAATCACACAGAGCGGGGGTCAGTATACACCATGTGTGACCCTACAATCACACAGAGCGGGGGTCAGTATACACCATGTGTGACCCTACAATCACACAGAGCGGGGGTCAGTATACACCATGTGTGACCCTACAATCACACAGAGCGGTGGTCAGTATACACCATGTGTGACCCTACAATCACACAGAGCGGTGGTCAGTATACACCATGTGTGACCCTACAATCACACAGAGCGGTGGTCAGTATACACCATGTGTGACCCTACAATCACACAGAGCGGGGGGTCAGTATACACCATGTATGACCCTACAATCACACAGAGCGGGGGTCAGTATACACCATGTGTGACCCTACAATCACACAGAGCAGGGGGTCAGTATACACCATGTGTGACCCTACAATCACACAGAGCGGGGGTCAGTATACACCATGTGTGACCCTACAATCACACAGAGCGGGGGTCAGTATACACCATGTGTGACCCTACAATCACACAGAGCGGGGGTCAGTATACACCATGTGTGACCCTACAATCACACAGAGCGGGGGTCAGTATACACCATGTATGACCCTACAATCACACAGAGCAGGGGGTCAGTATACACCATGTGTGACTGTGACGGGGTGTACAGCAGAGCAAGGAGAGACAACAGGCCGAGGAACGATCCAACAGGTTTATTCACAAGAACACTGGAACAGCACACGATAAGTCCACGTAAAACAGATTCGGGGGCCCTTCCCGACAATCCTCGGACCGGATTACAAAGCAATCGCCCTTACAGTAGTCCAAAGAGTTCCACACAATCCCACGGGCCGCCACACAGGCCTAGCTCCGTCCGTGTCCACAGCCACACAGGCTGGAGCTCCTGCTCCCTTCAAGTTTCAGCTCACTCTGCCTGAATCTCCCAGGTAAGCAGAGTTTACACTAGTTGGACTCTAGGCCCACCTCCCCCTACTCCCAGGGATGGAAGTGCCTCAAGAGGATATAACCTTGCATTTTAGGGGGGTGATTACCTACAACAATAGAAATGTACACAGAAGTAGTTCAAATAAGACAATGAACCCAGCTTGAAATAGGAATCTGTACAGCATATACAGTGAGAGGGTAAATTACATCTTCACAATCCCTCCCCCTCCCAACTTGTGTACGTACTAGGGACCTCTACAGGTCACTGGTTAAGTACACACAGGCAGAGCGTTACTTACATGTGGCTTCATGCAGCCACGAATTGGCATCGTAGCTCTCCCACATCATTGCCCAGGAGAACAGCTGCAGGCAGACCACCCATCACCCCAACCACGCATCGCCTGACCCCAAAACCAAAGTTCAGATCCACAGTGGCTGTGGGAATAGTCCTCCATTGTCCACCAGCCAGTTCAATAACAATCCCAGGTCCTCTATGGATTGCCTCAGGCCGAACCACTCGGGGATCAGCCAGTGTGAGGAAAGCACCCGAGTCACAGAATCCAACAAGTCTCTGTCCATCCAGCACAACCTCCTGCAAGTGCTTACCTCGATGAGCAGAAGTCGTCATAACTGCGGGTCGCACCCCGTAAACTCCTGGTGGTGCAACATGGGGGGCTGGGTCACTAGGCCAGTCCTCACATAGCGGTGCCACATCTTCCTCCATGGCGCTGGGCTGTAAATAATTAACAATCCGATTGGGCGCAGGATCAGTCCTCATTTGAACAGCTGGGCAGGAGACTTGCCGATGCCCTGGCTGTCCACATTGATAGCATCTGAGCTGGGTCTCCCTACATCCAAGGCGTCCTCTTGGGTAAGGGGTAGGGGAACTTGGAGGCCGGCTCCCATCTGAAGGTGCTGTAGGGGTTTGAGGATGATTCCTCCATGGCCTGGCTGGGCATGAGGCCTGCAAATGCCCGGGATGCCTACAAACATAACACCTGCGCTCTGTTACTTCCTCTCCCCGGCGTATTCCAGAAAGTGCAGTAGAAGCAACTGGAGGCACATTAACACGGGTATCAACATGTGGTGGCTTAGAGCAGGGGTGGGGAACCTTTTTACTGCCGGGGGCCATTTGGAATTTCCTACTAACCTTTGGGGGCCGCACAACATTATCAACCTGAAAAATAACCCTGCTATATTTGGTCAAACGATTAATTAACTCACCCCTATTGTGGTGGCCGGAGCTGCTTCTCTTTGGTGCGATTGTGATGTTCGGTGATATTGATCATCTTGTTTCTCACAGCTGCTTTTCCAGGTTTGTCTCTGTCTGGAGATGATGGGGGCATACACATCACAGGAGGGGCCAGGGCGCATAAATTACAGGAGACACTGGGAGTACACATCACAGGAGGGGCTGGGGCATATACATCACAGGAGGGGCTGGGGCATATACATCACAGGAGGGGCTGGGGCATATACATCACAGGAGGGGCTGGGGCATATACATCACAGGAGGGGCTGGGGCATATACATCACAGGAGGGGCTGGGGCATATACATCACAGGAGGGGCTGGGGCATATACATCACAGGAGGGGCTGGGGCATATACATCACAGGAGGGGCTGGGGCATATACATCAGTAGGGGGCATGGACAGCCCTGGCGGTGGCACAGACATGACTGGGGACACGCACAGCACTGGGTGGCAGCACGCACTGCACTGGGTGGCAGCACGGACTGCACTGGGTGGCAGCACGGACTGCACTGGGTGGCAGCACGGACTGCACTGGGTGGCAGCACGGACTGCACTGGGTGGCAGCACACACTGCACTGGGTGGCAGCACACACTGCACTGGGTGGCAGCACTAGGGAGACAGACAGGTCTGGGGGAACATAGACATCAATAGGAGAGCACGGACTGGGGAGCATAGAAAGCAGTGGGAGGGTACAGACAGCAGTAGCGAGTTAAGAGCACTGAGGGGAGGCACACAGCACTGGGGAGCATGGACAGCATAAGGGGGTCTCAGGCAGCACTCACCGTGGCATGGACAGCAATGGTGGCAGCATGGACAGCATTAGGTGGTGCGGACAGCACTGGTGGGGGGGGCATAGACATCACCCAGGGGGTACAGACAGCACTAGGGGGGGCACGGACAGCAGTGAGGGGTTACACCGCGCTGAGGGGGTACACAGCACTGGGGTGTACACAGCATTAGGGGGTACACACAGCACTAGGGGGTACACACAGCACTAGGGGGTACACACAGCACCTGGGGGTACACAGCACTGGGGGGTACACACTGTACTAGGAGGTACACAGCATGAGGGGGTACACACAGCACGAGGGGGTACACACAGCACGAGGGGGTACACACAGCACGAGGGGGTACACACAGCACGAGGGGGTACACAGCACTAGGGGGTACACACAGCATTAAGGGGTACACACAGCATTAAGGGGTACACACAGCATTAGGGGGTACACACAGCATTAGGGGGTACACACAGCATTAGGGGGTACTCACTGTACTAGGGGGTACTCACTGCACTAGGGGGTACACACTGCACTAGGGGGTACACACTGCACTAGGGGGTACACACTGCACTAGGGGGTACATAGCACGAGGGGGTACACACAGCATTGGGGGGCACATACAGCACGAGTGGGTACACACAGCATTGGGGGGTACATACAGCACTGGGGGGTACACACTGTACTAGGAGGTACACAGCATGAGGGGGTACACAGCATGAGGGGGTACACACAGCACGAGGGGGTACACACAGCACGAGGGGGTACACACAGCACGAGGGGGTACACAGCACGAGGGGGTACACAGCACGAGGGGGTACACACAGCATTAAGGGGTACACACAGCATTAAGGGGTACACACAACATTAAGGGGTACACAGCATTAGGGGGTACTCACTGTACTAGGGGGTACTCACTGTACTAGGGGGTACACACTGCACTAGGGGGTACATACAGCACAAGGGGGTACATACAGCACAAGGGGGTACACACAGCATTGGGGGGTACATACAGCATTGGGGGGTACACACAGTACGAGGGGGTACACAGCACTGAGCGGGGGGGGGGCAGCGATGGGTTGAGTACTCGCAGTGAGGGGGAGGGAGAGTCACACACACAGCACAGTTTCGGGAGGCTGGTAAACCTGCTGCAGCTCTTCTGTGTGACTTTATCGCAGCTTGCTGCTTACCCGCCCACCAGAGCACACAGGCCGGGGATAAGCCTAGAATGTATGGGCTGCAGTCAGGTCCTGGAAGTCAGGATCTGGAGAGAGCCCGTACATTCTAGCATCTACCCACAGGGCATCAGGCAGTGGGATTTAAAGGGCCGGCAGCCGGAAAAGCGCGGCTGCCACCAAAGCACAATGGTCCCCGGGAATGTGCCCGGGGGCCGCATAAAAAGTCGTCACGGGCCGTATACGGCCCGCGGGCCGGAGGTTCCCCACCCCTGGCTTAGAGGAACGGGGAACAATGGGGACAGAATAACTGGGGGCATCCGGTGTTGTGGAGCTGTTAGGCGTCTCTCCATCCTCCAACAGAACCCTCCACTGAGGCTTGATGGTGAGAGCCTCATCAGCGAGAGCAGCAGCTTCCTCCACTGTCGCTGGTTTTCTCTCACGCACCCATTCCCGGATCTCAGCGGGGCACTGGGCAAAGAATTGTTCTTTTAGGATGACCTGCAGGAAGGTCTCCCAAGATAAGGCCTCCTCTGCCTCCAGCCAGCGATTACATATTTGTTTGAGTCTATGAGCATATATCTTAAAAGACACTTCCCCATCACAGGCTAAAGCACGGAACTGAGTCCTGTAAGTGTCTGGGGTCACAGCATAATGTTCTAGAATAGTCTGTTTAATCTCCGCATACTCACAGTTCCACCGAGGGTCCATAGCTCTATAGGCTTCAGCAGCTCCCCCCTCTAGGAGCCCAACCAGATGCCGGACACGCTCCCTGTCCGGGACTTCCATTAATCGACACTGATGCTCAAAGTCCTGGAAGAAGCCCTCAATGTCGCCTGCAGCCTCATTGAACGGCTTAAAGTCTTTGCGGGACACCCTGGAAAGTTCCCTTATGATGGGTGCTGGGGTTACAGTCTGTCTGGAACCTCTCGCGGCTTCCACAGCGAGCTGCTTATCCAGCAATGCCATCTCCTCCATCCTGCGCTCCTTCTCTTCAGCTCCACGCATGGCCTCCCTCTTATCTTCTATGGTGGCCTCATCTCCAAGCAGTGCCATCTTTTCCTTGTACCACACAATCCACTGACTTTTTTGGGTATTCACCTCCGGCTCCCGTCTTTCCTCCCTTTGCTGTGAGGATCCTTCCTCCACGTCATTTTGCGAGCAGACTCCTTCTAGCGCCTCAATCAGCTGCTCCTTGGAGAGTCCTTTGAAACGAACTCCTACTTCACGGGCCTTTGATTGCAGGCTCCCCAAAGTCCAGGTCTTGTACTCTGCAGTGCTGGTTCCTGATGTTGAGCCATTGTCCTCCATTCCTTCTGCTCTGATCCCACCGCTGCCACCAGTTTGTGACGGGGTGTACAGCAGAGCAAGGAGAGACAACAGGCCGAGGAACGATCCAACAGGTTTATTCACAAGAACACTGGAACAGCACACGATAAGTCCACGTAAAACAGATTCGGGGGCCCTTCCCGACAATCCTCGGACCGGATTACAAAGCAATCGTCCTTACAGTAGTCCAAAGAGTTCCACACAATCCCACGGGCCGCCACACAGGCCTAGCTCCGTCCGTGTCCACAGCCACACAGGCTGGAGCTCCTGCTCCCTTCAAGTTTCAGCTCACTCTGCCTGAATCTCCCAGGTAAGCAGAGTTTACACTAGTTGGACTCTAGGCCCACCTCCCCCTACTCCCAGGGATGGAAGTGCCTCAAGAGGATATAACCTTGCATTTTAGGGGGGTGATTACCTACAACAATAGAAATGTACACAGAAGTAGTTCAAATCACACAGAGCGGGGGTCAGTATACACCATGTGTGACCCTACAATCACACAGAGCGGGGGTCAGTATACACCATGTGTGACCCTACAATCACACAGAGTGGGGGTCAGTATACACCATGTGTGACCCTACAATCACACAGAGCGGGGGTCAGTATACACCATGTATGACCCTACAATCACACAGAGCGGGGGTCAGTATACACCATGTGTGACCCTACAATCACACAGAGCGGGGGTCAGTATACACCATGTATGACCCTACAATCACACAGAGCGGGGGTCAGTATACACCATGTGTGACCCTACAATCACACAGAGCGGGGGTCAGTATACACCATGTATGACCCTACAATCACACAGAGCGGGGGTCAGTATACACCATGTGTGACCCTACAATCACACAGAGCGGGGGTCAGTATACACCATGTATGACCCTACAATCACACAGAGCGGGGGTCAGTATACACCATGTGTGACCCTACAATCACACAGAGCAGGGGTCAGTATACACCATGTGTGACCCTACAATCACACAGAGCGGGGGTCAGTATACACCATGTATGACCCTACAATCACACAGAGCGGGGGTCAGTATACACCATGTATGACCCTACAATCACACAGAGCGGGGGTCAGTATACACCATGTGTGACCCTACAATCACACAGAGCGGGGGTCAGTATACACCATGTATGACCCTACAATCACACAGAGCGGGGGACAGTATACACCATGTATGACCCTACAATCACACAGAGCGGGGGGACAGTATACACCATGTGTGACCCTACAATCACACAGAGCGGGGGTCAGTATACACCATGTGTGACCCTACAATCACACAGAGCGGGGGTCAGTATACACCATGTATGACCCTACAATCACACAGAGCGGGGGTCAGTATACACCATGTGTGACCCTACAATCACACAGAGCAGGGGTCAGTATACACCATGTGTGACCCTACAATCACACAGAGCGGGGGTCAGTATACACCATGTATGACCCTACAATCACACAGAGCGGGGGTCAGTATACACCATGTGTGACCCTACAATCACACAGAGCGGGGGGTCAGTATACACCATGTATGACCCTACAATCACACAGAGCGGGGGATCAGTATACACCATGTGTGACCCTACAATCACACAGAGCGGGGGTCAGTATACACCATGTGTGACCCTACAATCACACAGAGCGGGGGTCAGTATACACCATGTATGACCCTACAATCACACAGAGCGGGGGGTCAGTATACACCATGTATGACCCTACAATCACACAGAGCGGGGGTCAGTATACACCATGTATGACCCTACAATCACACAGAGCGGGGGTCAGTATACACCATGTGTGACCCTACAATCACACAGAGCAGGGGGTCATTATACACCATGTGTGACCCTACAATCACACAGAGCGGGGGTCAGTATACACCATGTGTGACCCTACAATCACACAGAGCGGGGGTCAGTATACACCATGTGTGACCCTACAATCACACAGAGCGGGGGTCAGTATACACCATGTGTGACCCTACAATCACACAGAGCGGGGGTCAGTATACACCAGTCGTGCAGTCGTCCCATTACCAGTCATTTGCTGCCATCTAGTGGACATATCAGGTAACAGCGGTCTTTGCCTGCACAGGTCGCACAATCTCATGCTTTGCAGGACGCAGCAGCCCCTGATGAAGGTGGAGGCAGCGCAGGTGCAAAATACTGATGAGACAACGACTCTGAACCTTCCAGTCTATGGAGGGGGGATTGTTTAGTGTTCAAATTGCACAGAAATAACGCTTGTGTAGGGCGCTGGTCACACATGCTGTATATAGTGCATAGTAACCCCCATAATATTACATTAGGCGGCTGTCTTGCAGTATATCAGTGCACCCCGCAGCACAGGCACCCCAGTTACAGGCCACCCCCGATGGTATCGGCTGCACCCTGCATATAAAGAAATATAATGTGCAGATTAATATTTATAATGGAGGATATTTTGCCCCCGTTACGGGTTCCTCATTGTCTTTTGCGAGTCTCTATTTTTTGGGGGGATTTTAATTCCTTTTTCTGTGTTTGCTTTTAATTTCATCTATAGGATACAATAGAAAACTGCTGTCATCTGGAGGTGATCACTAAGAAGGGGAATAAGACGTCTTCTCCGGCGCCGGAGGCTTTCCCGCTCCTCACTGGCACCAAATAATCAACAGGTCGAGGCAAGAGGAAGGGAAAGGGGCAGACGAAGGCCAGAAACACGCGTCAGCCCCCACTAATGAGCCCCCGGCAGAGCAACACTGGGACGGCGCTGTGCACCCCGGTAAAGACCACGAGAGAGAGTTAATGGTGGGCACCAAAACTCGTATCATCTGCCGCTTCATCCTAAAGCAGATCCTGCGGGCGGAGCAGAGTGAGCAAGACGTCAGACATAGGGCTGCAGACGTCAGACATAGGGCTGCAGACGTCAGACATAGGGCTGCAGATGTCAGACATAGGGCTGCAGACGTCAGACATAGGGCTGCAGACGTCAGACATAGGGCTGCAGACGTCAGACATAGGGCTGCAGACATCAGACTGCAGACGTCAGACATAGGGCTGCAGACATCACACATAGGGCTGCAGACATCACACATAGGGCTGCAGACGTCAGACATAGGGCTGCAGACATCAGACTGCAGACGTCAGACATAGGGCTGCAGACGTCAGACATAGGGCTGCAGACGTCAGACATAGGGCTGCAGACGTCAGACATAGGGCTGCAGACGTCAGACATAGGGCTGCAGACATCACACATAGGGCTGCAGACGTCAGACATAGGGCTGCAGACATCAGACTGCAGACGTCAGACATAGGGCTGCAGACGTCAGACATAGGGCTGCAGACGTCAGACATAGGGCTGCAGACATCAGACTGCAGACGTCAGACATAGGGCTGCAGACGTCAGACATAGGGCTGCAGACATCAGACATAGGGCTACAGACATAGGGCTGCAGACGTCAGACATAGGGCTGCAGACATCAGACATAGGGCTGCAGACGTCACACATAGGGCTGCAGACATCAGACATAGCGCTGCAGACATCAGACATAGGGCTGCAGACGTCAGGCATAGGGCTGCAGACGTCAGACATAGGGCTGCAGACGTCAGACATAGGGCTGCAGACGTCAGACATAGGGCTGCAGACGTCAGACATAGGGCTGCAGACGTCAGACATAGGGCTGCAGACGTCAGACATAGGGCTGCAGACGTCAGACATAGGGCTGCAGACGTCAGACATAGGGCTGCAGACGTCAGACATAGGGCTGCAGACATCAGACATAGGGCTGCAGACGTCACACATAGGGCTGCAGACGTCAGACATAGCGCTGCAGACATCAGACATAGGGCTGCAGACATCAGACATAGGGCTGCAGACGTCAGACATAGGGCTGCAGACATCAGACATAGAGCTGCAGACATTAGACATAGCGCTGCAGACATCAGACATAGGGCTGCAGACATCAGACATAGGGCTGCAGACGTCACACATAGGGCTGCAGACATCAGACATAGAGCTGCAGACATTAGACATAGGGCTGCAGACGTCACACATAGGGCTGCAGACATCAGACATAGAGCTGCAGACATTAGACATAGGGCTGCAGACGTCAGACATAGGGCTGCAGACATCAGACATAGGGCTGCAGACATCAGACATAGGGCTGCAGACGTCAGACATAGGGCTGCAGACATCAGACATAGGGCTGCAGACGTCAGACATAGCGCTGCAGACGTCAGACATAGGGCTGCAGACGTCAGACATAGGGCTGCAGACGTCAGACATAGGGTTGCAGACATCACACATAGGGCTGCAGACATCACACATAGGGCTGCAGACATCACACATAGCGCTGCAGACATCAGACATAGGGCTGCAGACGTCAGACATAGGGTTGCAGACATCACACATAGGGCTGCAGACATCACACATAGGGCTGCAGACGTCAGACATAGGGCTGCAGACATCACACATAGGGCTGTAGACATCAGACATAGGGCTGCAGACATCAGACATAGAGCTGCAGACATCAGACATAGGGCTGCAGGCATCAGACCTAGGGCTGCAGACGTCAGACATAGGGCTGCAGACATCAGACATAGGGCTGCAGACATCAGACATAGGGCTGCAGACATCAGACATAGGGCTGCAGACGTCAGACATAGGGCTGCAGACGTTAGACATAGGGCTGCAGACATCACACATAGGGCTGCAGACATCACACATAGGGCTGCAGACATCAGACATAGAGCTGCAGACATCAGACATAGGGCTGCAGACATCAGACATAGGGCTGCAGACATCACACATAGGGCTGCAGACATCAGACATAGGGCTCTAGACATCAGACTACAGACATCAGACCACAGGCTACAGACTGCAGGCTACAGACATCAGGCTACAGGCTATAGGCTACAGACTACAGACCACAGCCATCAGGCTACAGACTACAGGTTACAGACTACAGACTGCAGACGTCAGGCTACAGAAAACAGGCTACAGACTACAGACGTCAGGCTACAGACTTCAGAGTACAGACTACAGACATCAGGCTACAGACTACAGACATCAGACCACAGACATCAGACATCAGGCTACAGGTTTACTTTTTTCTTGTGGAGGAACCACCTTCTTCTGACGGTTGGAGAAATGGCAAAAAGGCCCAAATTTGTGTGAATTATGGAAAAAACCCTCACATATTATGGAGGCGCCAGATCTGCGGATGGAGCACACAGCAGCACAGAGTATTTTAGGGGATCACTTTATGGGGTTCAGTGACACTTCTATTATAGAGGACAGAAATCAATGAGCAATAAAATAAAAATAAAATTTGACAAAAGTAAAATTTATTAAGTAGAAAATATTACAGCGCGGCTGTGATTTGTGGATATGTCGCGTTTCGGCCCCTCACATTGTGCGTTTTCTTCTCTCGGATTCTACAGCTCGCTGCGATCACCGCCATCCACCGTCTTGGAGCGGATTTTCTTTGGAAGGATCTCGGTCCAGAATCTGAACTTTTCCTCCTTCAGTTTTGAAGACGTTTTTTGCTTCAAATTGATCTGTAGGTAGCGCTCGTCTGCGCCGTACTCCGGCCATGTTGTCAGACCAGGACTATTGGGGTCCCTGCAGAAATCAATATGGCGTTATTATTATCATTGGGCGGGATGATAAGGGCAATGTGCGGTCAATCTGGTTTAGTGCATGGTCTTACCCGGTACGAGCAAAGTTTGCCCAGTATTTCATTATGGTTCTGGACAGAACTTTCTCTTCTTGGGTCGCAGGTCCTGAAAAAGAAAACGACATCAGTATCAGACCATGGTCACTTTTCATGCTTGTGGCCGCATCAGAAGAACCAAAACATCAGAGTCGGGCAGAACCCCTGATGAAGCCATGTGTTTCATGCAGTCAGTTGGCGTCACGTCGGGCATGTCTGCTCTGCAGGGATCCGTCTGACGGTGACACAGACTAGCTGGAAGCGGTAGATTGTGCACTATATGGCCATATTGGAAACAACCAATGAGAACCATACAGTATACACTATTTGTACAGGAGGTATAACATACACCGGCTTCATCAGGAGCTTCATCCTGACACCAAGGACCGAAACGCGCTGACACAGTAGAGCACCGAGTTGTTATTTTTATTGACTCACCAGAGTATACGACGCCATCTCTCAGGAAGGGTCCTCCAGACACTAAGATGAGCTCGTCGGTGTGATCGGCCTTCACAAAGTTCGGCCTCGAGTGGGCTAGTAAGCTCGGCGGGTGCTGGTACTCGTAGAAATACACAGGGAGCCCCATATCTAATGAGTAACAATGATAATGTATAATCTGTGATGGCTTCTATTATTCCAGAGCCTCCGCGCTGCACGGTCTATTGCTGGCTGCAGAGTGAGTTAACTGAGGATCTCACAGTGAGCTCATCCTGACCGGAGACTTCTCAGATCATTCGGCTGCCAGTAACAGAAGGCAAAATGAGTAGCTGTGAACTATAATGTGACCGGCTCGTACCTCGGTGATATTTTGCAGTCTTTAGAGCCGGCATAACGAACATTATATCGGCACACAAGTCCTGGAAGCGGTTGCGAATCTCCACCGGATCAGTGGTGTCACCAATATACTCGTCCATGAGGGGAGTGGTGGCTTCTGGGATCAGACCCTAAAATATAACGGCAAATATAATAGATGTAAAAAACGAATTGGATAATAAGGACGTGAATGCGCCACGTGCATCTGCTCACCAGCAGAAGAAGGTTTTGCAGCTTCATCTCCGCGGTCTCCCGGGTCATGCCGCCTGCCACCTCCTTCATATTCAGAAGCTAAACACAAAGATATACCGGGTATTATAATACATTAATATCCTACTGTTGAGGATAAAGAATTGAGTATCCAAAAATACTTAATTCAGCCATTTCATAGACTCAGTTATATAGTTCAGTAGATGTGAACTAACACACATATTTGTGAATGCTTTTGTTTCTTACTAACATGTATATATGTATATTGCATATTCAGTGTATTTTCCTTAAACTCAGTATATACTAGGATATATATGTATAGCTTGAATATGGCCACCATTTCCTGGTTTACACCCAAGACATGGACAAAAGAAATTCCTGAAGCCTTGGATTGACCAATCAACGGAGAATATGCAGATCTCTCTACGTCATGAAGCCCTGACTTACGATACTTGATTGGACTAAAACTTTTGTTCACACCCCCTTACTGTTTGGTCTAGAGTCTCTTTCAAACAATAAAGAACACACTTGGTTAAGAGCCCGTCATGGAGATAGATGTAACTGACTTGCTGTGCAGTTATTTTTCATTCTCGTGTGCACCCATGACATTTTAATTAGAAGCAGCAGCCGGATATCAAGAGATCCTTTGAGTCTCATCATCATCGTCATTCTGACCTTGACAGTTGGCGCACCAAGTGTGGGGCAACCGAGAAGAGTGAGTCAGAGCTTCCACTTTCCGGACGTCTGGGGCTACTCCACAAGTATCCAGGTGTTGCTCAATATCGAGGACTTGATCACCCTCCGTTTCACGGTAAGAACATCATATACATTGTGTGTGCTGTTTTACCTGTGGATCGAGACACCTGGCGAAAGTGGGTGGTCACTAGTCCGGAGAATGGTAGTGCACCGGAGACCTAACGGTGTGACTGTCACTCGCCGGTGGGCTAGAAGGACCCAGCTCCCATAGGGGCTAGGGGTAGGTTGTAAAGTATCCGGCTGTCTGTAATTAGAAATGGGGTGTTTTCTTGAGTAGCTGTTTTTATCTGTATATAAGTGTATGGTTAATCAAGCTTGTGATTTCTCTGTTTGGTTCTCGGAGAGTTAATTGCCTGTAGTTTTTTCTTCTTCGCTGTGAACAAAGGGAGAAGGGGGGTCTGGTTAAGCCCAGGGATATCCATGACAGTCTTTCTATTGAGAACAAAGAATGCGAGAGGGGGGGAGCAGAAGCCCACTGAAGCAGCTACATCTTTACATTCTTACATTCAGAGGAAGCAAAAAGGTGGGGGCTATATGTCCACCAGCTGCTTGAGGCAGAGCGGAGATCAAGTTACACAGCTCAGTCTCTGCTGTCTTTTAGTTAAGAAGCAAGGGGGGTGGAGGGTGAAGAGGCAGACGCTGGGTGTTACAACAGCGCAGCTCTTTGGAGAGAGGAGGGGTCAGTGGAGGTTGCTGCAGCCTTTGTATTACAGCAAGTTGTAATGATTTGAAAGAAAGACAAGTGTTATCTTGGTTTGGATTTGAGAGAAATTAACTAGTTCATGCGTTTTTCAGCATTTTGTAATCGTTGGTTTGTTTTTGGAACAGAGAGATAAGGGAATTGGCGTGTCCCCCAGTGTTTTATATATATATATAAAATACATCGATTCTTGTGTTAATAGCCGGAAATAGGAACACGTGGAGAACGGTATTAGTATCCACGTGTTGGACGCTGAAAAAGTGCGTCCGCTTACACGGGAAAGAGGGGGAGGGATTCCGGTGGTGGAGAAAAGTGTTTTGAACCAGCGTATTCCCCTGAGTATTAACTCATGCACTGCTATGTGAGACGCCGGAAAAATAGGAACGTACGAGGAACGGTATTGTATTCGTACGTTGGACGTCGCAGTATGTCCTTATTGCATAGTAGGGAAGCGGGAAGAGGGTTCAGTTGGATGTGGCCAATCCAGCTAGAGCACTGTATACTCTGTTCAAGAAGAGATTGTTTTTTAGTAGGAGCTGAGAACGCTGTCGCCCTAGTTACAAAAAACGGAAAAAATATAAAAGATTGCAAAAAGTTGTGTAATATCGTTGGACTACCACTAGATGGCGGGCTGCAACCCATGTATTGAAGTTCAGATTAATCTGTAGTGAGTTTATAATGAAGAACAAAGACCTCATTCACTGTCTGTTGCTGTTTGTAGAATCACTAAATGTGTTTCTCTAGCGGTAAACTCATTGTTCTGCTCTAGAAGTCATTATATCTGGTGCTAATCAAATCTCTCCTTTGTATGCTGGAATGCAAATTTACAGGCACTAAAGTATCCCTGGTTTACTACGTAGTTCCAGCCACTCCCAGTACACCCAGGGAGTCACAACATGGATGCTACACCCGGAAGTCAGGTGCCTGGAACTTCCTGTGGCAGCCGTCTTGCTACACCCACTGATGGCAGTACACCTCATAAGCCACACCCCTCGAAATGGCTCTTTGTTCAAAGCTCTCCACCCATCCCCGGTGGGAGGTGTTCTGTGGTATAAATGACTAACACATTTGAATAAGCATAAATAGTATATTTGTTTACTCAGTTATCCCATAAGTGCAAGTCAAAGATAAGTAAGTGAAACTTTTACAGAAATGATGTGGAAATAGATCTGTTCACATAAAATTAATTGGTATTTTAAAAGTCCTGCAGCATTATATCATAAAATAAAATAGAGGAAGGTAAATATATATATCTTTGTATTATGTTAGTTAATTTAAAACAAAAATTGTAAACGACTTACCCCTACTGATGTCAAAATGTATCAAATCCATTTGTAAAAAGGAATTAGGAAAAATGTATAATGCATTCAATGTAGATTTTGCTAATGGATGTGTTCACTGCTACGTCTTTGTTATAACAAAGGATGAGTTTTTTTCCTTCTTCCTCTCTCGCTTTTAAGAAGTAAGAGACAGGGATGGAATGTGTCTTGATGGAATGTGTCTCTCTCCAATAGTGACGTGAGTTTGGTTTAACCCTTAGAGTTCAGGATTTCACATTTTTAGTTTGCTGTTTATACCTGAATAGGGAATATTAAATTTTATGGGATGTGCGATATAATTTGTGTTGTTTTATGTTTAATGGCGATTTATTTAAACAATATATTTTTATTTTGTGACTCTATCACCTTTTCTGTTTTTACGATTATTTCTAAACAATTTTATATATTTTTGCAGGTTAGTCGCCTAGTCACAGCTGTCATTTAATCATGTCTCAGTTGTTTCTACTATGAAAGGTTTTTCTTTTCTTTATGGATACAGTGTTTATTGTAAGGTTTTTAAAATTTTCCAGTAATGTATATTGTTGTGAGATATACGTTATTTTCTGTGTTTGTTCATTTTAGGTTTTAGTATGTGGCTAATTTATTACCTGCTGTTTTATCTTTTCTTTTAGGGAATACCAGTATAAAAATGCTGAATTTTGCCATATTGGTAAATAAACAATTAAACAAGGGGGGAATAAGGTATTAATTATATTCTCCAGTTTCTTGGAGGGCGCAGCAGGCATATTAGATAGGTTTTGAAGTTGACCTTGGTTTTGAAGCTGACCTGTTTCCCATAGGTTATGTTTATTAGATTACTATGGGGTATATCTGTTAACTGAAATAGGAAAGTCTTGTCTTATATGTTTATTTGTTTATTTATTTGTTTGTTTATTTATTTAGTATTCTCAGTCATGTGAGGTATAGATGACCACTAACTGTATTATGATCAGAGATGAAGTTATAAGAATGATCTAATGTATATTTTTTAGTTTTTGTTTTTATAGATGAAACCAGATGGTGGTCGATTCTGCACTGGATATGCTGCTGTTTACACCACATGAGGTAGATCTAAATTCGACCACTCCCTCCGATCCTATTGATACAGGAGACAGTGATGCATTAATGCCTCTCTTGATGGGTAGAACAGGAGTGGGTAAGAGTCTTTAGAGGTGTATGTAGGTTGTAGATTTCTTCCTGTTGTCAAATGAATTAGGTATGCCGAAAAGAAAGTCTAGATCTGAGCTGATGGATTCGGATGGAGATCCTTGCACAGGTGCAGCTGACCAAGAAGCAGTGAACGGGCCTAGAGTTGAGAGTCTTTCACCAATACCGACCATGCCTTGGTGACACCGGTCACGTCAGTGACTTCTGTTACTCCTTGTGTTCTTAAATCCCTACAGGAACAAGCGATACAACAAGGAATGGAGTGTGACATGCAGGGAGCCAGCTGACTGAGGAAGGTCTGTGGACAAAGGGTGGTAAGCTTTCTCTGCCATGAGAGCTCTTCTTAATGATGGCCCAGGTAACATCTGTGAAAGACAATTGTCAGTGTGTGCTTTGGTGACACCGGGTTCAGTACCCAGGTGGGCAGATTCACCCAGTCTTGTGAGACAAGTGCCTAGAACGAAGTGAGAAAAAACTGTAAAGAGTCCGTAGAAACACCCTGCACCTACTCTACCCATTCTTAGAGACTGCAAACTGATTATAGATGTATATCATGAGCACGTTGTATGCAAGTCTGTGCGTGTTGTGTAAATTTCTCTCCAGGTTTGGTCAGAGGTATTCCAGTGCAGAAAAACGACATTATTGTTGAGAAGCACATGAAGGTGGTATGTAAAGGAAAATGTGTTTACAAAAAGTGTATATTTTATAGAAAAGTGGAAACTAGTAAATCGTGTATAAAATGTATATGTTTTGTTTTCTTTTTGCAATAAACAGGTTTTTATGTAAGATGTTTTTTGGTTTAGCATAGACATGTATATTTTTATATAATTGACTGAATAGTGTGCTAAACAGATGTATTCTCCAATTCCAGATCTTAAATCAGAGCTATTAGCATATGGTCTCCAGTCAGGAGACTGATTGATCCTAAAGGACAAGCGAGAAAGAGCCATGAGTCAACACTAGAGGAGCTGATCCAACCACAGAAACATCTATGGATCCACACCTCGCATTGCAGAAGGGTTAATCAACCAGAGCTGCACTGAGCGTTCTGCTCATACTTATCCTTTTCAGAAAACCCTGTACAGTTTTAGACCAGCATTGCCAGAACAGTTAGAAGAGAGGACTTAGAGAACCTTGAGACATGGGAAAGTCCAACTACAAAGGGTGAGGACTCGCCTAGGAGTCCTTGGTCTCAAACTGGTGAAGAAAACCCCTTTCCCCTTTCCGCCCATGTTTCAACGTTCAGTTAGGCAGGTTTTTCAACAGATCTTTCTACCTCTCTTCCTAAGGGAACACAGTACCCTTAGTTTTTAGAAATGGCAGAAGTAAGTCTTTAGGGGGGACTGTTGAGGATAAAGAATTGAGTATCCAAAAATACTTAATTCAGCCATTTCATAGACTCAGTTATATAGTTCAGTAGATGTGAACTAACTCACATATTTGTGAATGCTTTTGTTTCTTACTAACATGTATATATGTATATTGCATATTCAGTGTATTTTCCTTAAACTCAGTATATACTAGGATATATATGTATAGCTTGAATATGGCCACCATTTCCTGGTTTACACCCAAGACATGGACAAAAGAAATTCCTGAAGCCTTGGATTGACCAATCAACGGAGAATATGCAGATCTCTCTACGTCATGAAGCCCTGACTTACGATACTTGATTGGACTAAAACTTTTGTTCACACCCCCTTACTGTTTGGTCTAGAGTCTCTTTCAAACAATAAAGAACACACTTGGTTAAGAGCCCGTCATGGAGATAGATGTAACTGACTTGCTGTGCAGTTATTTTTCATTCTCGTGTGCACCCATGACATTTTAATTAGAAGCAGCAGCCGGATATCAAGAGATCCTTTGAGTCTCATCATCATCGTCATTCTGACCTTGACACTACAAAGCGCCGCTCCTTGTTGGTGCTCCTGTTCTCCTTCTCTGCACAGTATATGGAGCAGCAGTTTGTGCTCCAGAGCTGTTCTTCCTGCTGTAAATTAAGGCAGGAAGTTGCACTGATTGATGCCAAAATGATGGGAGAGCGGTCACCTGGCCACCGACCCGCAAACAATTATACATGGACCGTCTCATACTTTAAAAATTGCCCCGAATTATCCAGAAAATGATGGACGTCCCCGAGTCAAGGAGGAGCCACCAAATCTACTGACCGGCAGCAAATCTGGAAGATACCTTCCAGATCCCTCCAGAATGCTCCTGGCATCAAGACGAATATTCGGCTGTGTATGGGCCACAATCACCCGTGACCGGCACACAATCACCCGTGACCGGCACACAATCACCCGTGACCGGCACACAATCACCCGTGACCGGCACACAATCACCCGTGACCGGCACACAATCACCCGTGACCGGCACACAATCACCCGTGACCGCCTCCAGCAGGTAAACGTCCTAGAAGAAATTTTCTGACGACCAAAATGGAACGACCTCCTTATGGCACAAATAATCCGGGAAGATTTAGAAACGCGAAGAACAAGGGTATTAATAAGTCAAAGTCTCACGGAGCCGCCACTTGTTTGGATGTCTCTGTACTTGTCCAAGACGCCCTCGAGCTGCGAAACGCGCTGCATTCATCAGGATGAGGGAAAGACGCTGCACTCCGGGGATTTACGCATCTTTTGTGCCATAAGGAGGTGGCTGCACCTTGCTCAGCCTGGACATGTAGCCAAATTGTCTATTTGGTTGGCACTAGCTCCGGCAATTCCTACAGGATCCCACTATAGCGTGAGCCCCCCATCTGTCTGACCCGCTGATTCCCACCCAGACGCACTGTCCCGACGAGCAACATTTTTATGCTTATTGCTATACATTGTAGGGGGCGACGTAAGCAACCACCTACCAATAGGAATATCCAGCCGAACTCCTGATTGTTCATTCCAATAATGAACGGGACCCGGTTACTTTCCTTGTCAGCCATTATCATCACCGCTGGTTTGGGTAGGAAAACGCCGTCCACACAGGAAGGAATATACACCATGCCCTGCAGAGACAGGCGGCACGTCAGGCCGGACACAGCGAGGCACAGAAATACTGCTGTAGATATATACACACTGCTGGTGGATCAGTGGCTACAAGCTCACATGTGTAACAAATACACAATGTTCATGGATCAGTGGGTACAAGCACACATATATAACAAATAGACAGTGCTGATGGATCAGTGGGTATGAGCACACATACTGTATGTAAAAAATACACACTGCTGGTGGATCAGTGGGTACGAGCACACATATGTAACAAATAGTGCTGATGGATCAGTGGGTATGAGCACACATATGTAACAAATACACAATGGTGATGGATCAGTGGCTACAAACACACATATGGAACAAATAGATGATGATGGATCAGTGGGTACAATCACATATATGTAACAAATTTAAAGTTTTGATGGATCAGTGTGTACAAGCACAAATGTAACAAATAAACAGTGATGATGGATCAGTGGTTGCGAGCACATCTATGTAACAAATAGACAGTGCTGATGGATCAATAGGTACAAGCACACATGTAACAAATAGAAAGTGTTGATGGATGAGTGGGTATAAGCACCCATATGTAACAAATACCGTGCTAGTGGATAGGTCGGTACGAGCACACATATTTAAAAATCGACAGTGCTGATGGATCGGTGGGTACAAATGCACATGTGTTGATGGATCAGTGGGTACAAGCACACATGTAACAAAAACAATGCTGATGGATCAGTGGGTACAAGAAAGCATTTAACAAATAGACAATGCTGGTGGATCAGTGGGTATGAGTACACATATGTAACAAATAGACAGTGTTGATGGATCAGTGGGTACGGGAACACATATGCAACACATGCATGTGTGGTGAATCAGTGGGTAAGAGAACACATATGTAATAAATAGATAACGCTGATGTGAAATCATTCCTTACAGAAGAACATATTACACTGCACAGTCAGAGGTGCCAGCAGAGAAGAGCAGGTTATTTTGTCCATTTCTAGTGACTTTTGTTTCCAAACTGATTTATAGATCACATTATAGCACATTTTTTTCTGTGGAATTTGAGAGCAGCATGATGTAGGGGCTGGGAGCCTGATTCCAGCGATGTATCACTTACTGGACTGCTTGATAGAATCACTGTTTTCACAGATATAGCAGTGCTCAGAATGCTGAGCTGTCTGCTTGCTGTGAACACTGTGCATGGTCAGCAAGCTTCTAATCAGTGGTGGGGCGGGCTACACAGATTAGCCTGACTGGTTTGGATGAGACCTAATCCTGCAGTGATAATCCCCTGCTGATAAAACACTGATTGTATTGAAACTACAGCACACAGCCTAATGAGTGACACATCCCTAGAATCAGGATCTCCTGCCCAATATTACCCAAGCAAAACCTGCTGACTAATTCTCTTTTGTAAAGTGGACAAATAAAAGAAATTGTGCAATTGATGTAATATGTAACCAGATACCGGGCGGCGGTGCTGCTGTGATGTTTCACGGCACCTACCACTTTTTTGATAATATTGTACATTTCCTCCTCGGATTTCTTCTTCAGACAGTCGGCTATGGAGGCCGGATCACAGCCCGATGCCCCCGATACGATCTGCAGAGAGGAATGGATTGATAGTCAGATATCACATACACTCAGCTCAGACCTTGCGGGGGGTTACACTTACATTTTGGACGTGGCGGAGGTCTTCAGACGCGCTGATCACCATGCTGGACATGGCCGCAGTCCCGCTCTCTGCGATGGCGCGGTGGAACAGACCTTTGGATAACGGAGAGACCACCTAGAAGGGGAGACGTCCGGGTTATTGGGGTCTTTATCACGAGGGTCAGACACATTTATCATTAATGTTTCTGCTGAAAACATTTTCAGTTTTTGAGACTTGAACAATCACAGAAATAATGTAACATATCTCTATAATAACAGGGACGATTCCCCCAGTGGCTCCATTATCAGAAGAAGGACGAGGCGTGAAAAAACACAGAACTCACGAGAGCGGAGACGCTGATCCCTCCGGCAGATTCACCGAATATAGTGACACACGAGGGATCCCCCCCAAAATCCGCAATGTTTTCCTGTATCCATTGGAGGGCGGCAACTTGGTCCAGAAATCCATAATTGCCGGGTAATCGTCTGTCACCAGTACTGGAAAATAGAATTACACATAGAATAAAGCCAGATAATTACATCTACTCATCCTGTACTGTATAATACCTCCTGTATCATACTCCAGAGCTGCACTCACTATTCTGCTGGTGCAGTCACTGTGTACATACATTACTGATCCTGTATTATACTCCAGAGCTGCACTCACTATTCTGCTGGTGCAGTCACTGTGTACATACATTACTGATCCTGAGTTACCTCCTGTATTATACTCCAGAGCTGCACTCACTATTCTGCTGGTGCAGTCACTGTGTACATTACATTACTGATCCTGAGTTACCTCCTGTATTATACTCCAGAGCTGCACTCACTATTCTGCTGGTGCAGTCACTGTGTACATACATTACATTACTGATCCTGAGTCACCTCCTGTATTCTCCTCCAGAGCTGCACTCACTATTCTGCTGGTGCAGTCACTGTGTGCATACATTACTGATACTGATCCTGAGTTACCTCCTGTATTATACTCCAGAGCTGCACTCACTGTTCTGCTGATGCAGTCACTGTGTACATACATTACATTACTGATCCTGAGCTACCTCCTGTATTATACTCCAGAGCTGCACTCACTATTCTGCTGATGCAGTCACTGTGTACATACATTACTGATCCTGAGTTACCTTCTGTATTATACTCCTTAGCTGCACTCACTATTCTGTTTGTGGAGATTTACAAAGTAATTTGAGTGTTTTTGTAAATTCTTCCTATAAGTAAAATGGTAAATGATGAATAAGGGAGGATATAAATTATGGAGGAGCGGGAATATCTTTACCTGAAGAATCCTGGGATCCCCAGCCTGTAATTAATGCTCACAAGCACCACGTTCTCAAAGGCGCTAAGTGCAGAACCATCAAACATGGTGGAGAACCCGAACAGCAGCCCCCCACCATGTATAAAGACCATGACCTGGGGAAAGAAGGGAACAGAATAACATTTATGATGGAAGTGGTTATAGGAGAACTTTCAGAAGATCGTCTGTGCTTTCTCCTGCTCTTCAATTCTCCATAGAACCTGTTGAGCACCAACTGTCATCTCCTATCTCAATAATAAGAGCGTCTGTATTCACTGAAGATACTACGGCGGTCGTCTGAGCTGTAGTTTGTTTGTTTAAACGTAATAAAAATATCTGTATCTATGTATGTAAATAATCAATACCAGAGAACAGTAGAGATAGGTGATAAAGCCGCGCCACAGATCACTTCAGGAACAGTAAGATTAACGTATCTTTATTGGCATAGGTCTACGCGTTTCAGGAGCCCCGCTCCCTTCCTCAGGACCGTGAAGAACCAAGAGACATCAAATCTAAAATGGTGTCCACTGACATACATTAAATAACCCCAATGACGTCACAGGGACCATCCCTCATGAAAAAAACGAGCGGGAAGAACACGTTGCATCAAAAAACATGACATCATATAAGCATTTGCATATACTAATCAAAAAACACTGTGTGCAAAAAACATTAAAGATATTAAAAACATGAAACATATCTACAGATCAACAATGTAAAAAAGAACAATCATCAAAGTTTAGTCTTTGTTGACCCAGAATATATGAAGAAAATGCGTTAAAAGATAGAATAAAACACCGATAAAAGAATGATGTGTAAATAAAAAAGTGTGTTAAATATGTGTGAAATATGTGTAAATAAAAAAAGTGTGTTAAATATGTGTGATGATGGTCTGTATCACTCATGAAACTAGGGGTTAGAACCCCCTCGATGTAAGCAAAAAACAGAACAGGACATGAAAAAACCCTCACGATTCATTGTGGCCATCGCGGCATAAGTGAAGGTTTTTTCATGTCCTGTTCTGTTTTTTGCTTACATCGAGGGGGTTCTAACCCCTAGTTTCATGAGTGATACAGACCATCATCACACATATTTAACACACTTTTTTTATTTACACATATTTCACACATATTTAACACACTTTTTGTGTGTTAAACAAAGAATGTACAAGAAACAATGTGCTGGGAGAAAATAGGGAGTGAAACACTCCTTACTCCCTTTTTCTAGCTTCAAGGTTAGAGATGCAAACTGTATAATTAAGTTTCTTCCAATACACGAGCTCAGTGGATGACACTGGCTGAAAGAGACAACATATGTGTTCATTGTCTTATACATTGATATATCGGCACTGATATACAGCTAATACGGCACAGTCTTTGTTATCCCGAAAGAAGACTCCGTTAGCAGTCTTCACCCAAATTCCTCCCTTGACAATACATGTTACCAATGAGATGAGGATATTGGGATAGATCAGTCCCCGCAGCGGTGAGGACGTCAGGAGAAGTAAACCCCGCAGATACTTACAGGTAACTTAGATTTCGTGTCTCTGTCGGCCGGAGTAAACACGTTCAGGTACAGGCAATCTTCAGAGGGACGCGGCAGCTTAAAAGGGGTCTGGTAATAGTCTCCTAAACCACTCATGAACTCCTCTATCTGCAAACACCTGAAATCAACAGCATCAATAATAGAAAAAATCATTGTAAATATATATATATACATACACACACACACACAGTATATCACAAAGTGAGACAGCGCTGCAGATCTGACAGTGTGATACAATGTGCAGTGTCAGTGTGCAGCTTGTATAACAGTGTAAACTGCTGGCAGAAAATTTGAGTACACCCCATAAGTGAGAATATCCACATTGTGCCGAATTACCCATTCTCTATCTAGACTGTATCTAGACTATACTCCATTTAATGTATACGCAGTTATAGGATTACTCCGTCCTAGGTGCATTACTTTACATTTATCAACATTAAATCTCATTTGCCAAGTAGCTGCCCATTCTGACATCTTATCCAGATCTTTTTGTAATATTGTACTATCAAGGTCAGTGTGAGGAAAATCCTGGGATATGAAGAGGAATTATGATTTCCAGTCATAATCGCTCTCATCACTCCATGGTAGCGCCCCCTGCCTTCTTGTTATCAGATGTCCAACATCTGGGAAGGTGTCACATCCCAGCAACACATCCAATGGCCATCTCCTTTGATATGGAGATTAGATGAGCTGGGAACAGTGGACACAGGATGCCCCCCTGCCGTGACTCTGTAACAAGAGTTTGTATCTCATTATAAGGCTATGGAAGCCACCAGACAGAACGGCTCCGGTAAAATATGGTTAATATCTCGTGAACCATATTTCCCATAAATATGGCAAGCATAAAAATGACGTCCCCGCATGCGGACGGTGCTGGCCCATATTTTATATGGGAGTAGGACCTTGGGAAATACCCCAAACGTGATATCGGCCGGTGGGGAACTAGCAGACAAGTCATGAGTCCTCTCGTTTTGCAGCTAAATTCATAACTATCACAATGAGAGCGTTGACGTCCGCCCAGGCAAAGTTATGGCCAATATCCCCTTTCTGGATATCTGACTCAAAGCGGGGGGAGTGGCAGTGCTTCCCCCTGAGGTCACGAAGGTAGGAGGGGACGGGGATTCCACAAGATTGATAAACTCAGTTCGGACATTTTACCTTGTTCTTTCGCCGGGGGTAACGTGTAGGAAACATCTGTGGGAAAGATCCTAGAAACCTGGTCTACAGCGCCCCCCTGTGGCCAGACGCACAAGGTAACTGATTGAATTGTATACCTGTTTGTAATCCATATCTTGCTTGTAACTGTACTCTGACCTATGTATATTCTGTAGATTCCCTATTATATATATTGTAGTTTCTAGTGTGGCTTAGGCCGATTAAATTATATAATTAATCTTGGGTTGTTCTGTTATCTCGATCGTGAATCCCACGCCTGTGTGTTCAGCTAATAGTTACCGTAAGTCGGTTGGTGGCAGCGAGTTTGTGCCAAGGATTATTGTGGGGCAGCCGGGGAGATTGGAGGAGGTTTTTGTATATTCCGTCTGCTGGAGAAAAGTTAATTTCTATTACTGTATTGGCTATGTCATATGTAACTCCCTATTTCAATTTTGTATAAAAAGGCTGCTCCGGCAATATGGAGTCAGTTCTGTGATCCAATCAGAGCTCTTGCATATGCAATAAATCTTTCTTTCTTTCACCCTAAGAAAGTCTGACGTCTGATCCTTGGGAGACTGAGATCGTTATTTCTGTAACAACTCTCACCGGGAGCCCTTCAATCATCAGCACAGGAGAATAGCGGCCTCCTTGCTTATTTTCGGGCAATTCCATAATTGGCCTGACTATAAGAGGTGCGCTAGAGAGCGCGTCACGTGCTCTGTCTGTCGGTCGGGAGGTATAAAGGAGGGGTGACCCCCACTTGTTACCCCCCGATTGTGACATTGGTGGCCAGCACGGGGGATTTCTGAGTGACTCCCCCCGGCTGTTCGTGACATATTGGTGGCAGCGGTGGGATCGAGATAATAGTGTGTGTGAATGTGAGACGCATACTCCCAGACACTAAAGACTGCCTGCAGCAGCTGTGGCTGCTGGGGTCTTCAGACCAGACCAACACTAGAGTGTCAGAGTGCAGATACTGTAAGGTGTGTGGGCGCATCAGGTGGCAGTTCTGTGTCAGTGACCAAAGTCTGCAATAATGGCCGAGGGTACCAGAAGCTACAAAGCTAAAGAAATGGCCGATGCTCTGGCCAGAGGCGCAGAGGTGGAGGACAGTGCTGTGGACAGCAATGAGGAGGTTGTCCACGAGCCCTCCAGCTGCCCGATGCCAGAGAACAGCTTTGCAGAGGACATCGCACAACCTGGTGGGCAGTGTAGTGCATAATGAAACTGCCCCAGACTGGGCAGCAAGGGGTTAACCCCAATGCTGTTTTTGTCCAGCCCCCTCTCCCGTCCAGGCCCTGCTCTTCCTGTGTTTGGGAGGGGAGTCCGTCCTGGCCCCTCCCGAATTCCCAATCCCACCTATAGGGTGTAATTTCTACCTATATATTGGGGTCTGGGCCGGTGTCCGGCCTCTTCCCCTGGTATCCCTCCCAGGATCCGGAGCAGCTCTGCCTGGTGGAAGCAGGAGAAACCCGATGGACCTTCACATCCTTGAGACGCTGCAGGCCCATGCGTGGCATGAAGGTTAGGGATGACTGGCTCATTTATTTGCAGAGCTCAGCTCTCCTCAGTCACAAATAGGGGCTATGTTGCAGACAGCTGCAGCACCTGCCGGGGAAGTGTTTCTTCTCCTAGGTGCTTCCCTCGGGCCCCCTGCTCCACGTGCATCCCTGTTTTTTCCTGCCCCTGCCTTTAGCACGGCAGGCAGGCTTTAATAAACACCTCACAACTGTTGCTCCCTCAGCCCCCTCCCTGTTGTTTTCACACAGCACAGTTTGCTCCACGCCCCCTTCATCTCCCCTGCAGCTCCCAGCATGTCTAGTGCATTAGCATCACAGCAGTATTACTTTAACCCCTCATATACTGCCATGGACAATGACACCACTTCCTCTTCTGCAGGTTTTGGGCAGTGTGTCTGCTCACCAGCCTGCATCCCTGGCCCCCCCTCCCCTAAATCCCCTCCTGTGCTGCATACCTGTGATGGTCTGCCACGTTCTCAATTAACCCTTGATGCCCAAGCTGTCCCCTTCTTCACATCCACTGCTACTTTCACAATGTCTAAATCCTTGCAGACCACAGGGGTCCTGCTTAAGTCCTACCAGTTATCGGTCCCGCTTCCCCTCTGCGTTGGGCTATGTGCCCACGTGGCGTGTTTTCATGCAGTTACGCTGCGTTCTGCACCGCAGCGTGGCTGCATGCGTCCTGCGTCCCCAGCACAAGCTATGAAGATTGTGCATAATTCATGCCCACTTGGCGTATTGGAGCGCAGCGCTTCGGCTACTGCTGGGGCGCTGCGTTCTGAGAAGTGATATGTCGCTTCTTTGGTGCGCTCTGCATGCAGCCCCTGCTCTGTCTATGGGGGGGGCTGCGTGCGGAGCGCATGAAATCGGCTTTCCAGTACGGACTGTTTCTGCGGCGGTTTGGGGCGCACGTGTGCTGTTCGGATCGCTGCGGAAATTTCTGTAGGGATAGAACGCAGCGTGGGCACATAGCCTTGCATCGGTCGGATCTGCACGATCAGCATCACTCGCCGGATCGGTGCAGGAGGCGCTTGAGGCATTCTTCACGGAACTTCTCCCGTACACACAGAAGCCGGCGTTCACACTCATCTGGTAGAAGTCGCCTTTTGAATTCCTTTTGAGGGCTCAAGCGTCTCGAGGGTGACTGATGAGTGTGCACGAACATCTATGGTGCAGCCTACGAGGACACAGAGGAATTGGTCTGCTACTGAACAGCCCGGGGATGTGAGGTATGCCCCTTCCCACGTCAGCGGTGGTGTATCTACGGCGAATTCCCCAGAGATGGCATCCACATCAACATCCGGTGTGTTCACGGAGGCTTGGGGGATTAAGGCATTACAGCTCCTTAAGGTGGCATTCTCCATCTTCATTGTTTGAGAGATCGAGCGCTTCGAGGATGCCTGGCGGTCTTGTGCTGTCACGTCAGCGGTGGTGTTTTGATGGATACTCCCCCTGTGATAGCATCATGTCGACTAAGTCACGTTTATATTAGTCTCAGTACTTATGATAAGAAACCCAGGGTCACGAGAACGATTAGTAGTTGGCTACAGGTTTTTCAGTCCTGGGTCAGAAACATCCCGACTGTGGTCCTGAAATGTTCATTTATCAATACCTAATTTATAGTTCCTATAAACTCACGGTGGTTATGGGTGTAGTTGGTATTATGAGGATTTTCAGCGTCGGCTTGTCCCTACACCCTGGCATTGGTTTGAGTGTCCAAGCCATGGATTTCTGGCTTAGGTTAATGACTGTACAGAAGCCAGTATACCACTTTTCAATCCACGGCCACTGTGCCGGGAGCTTCACAAGGTTCAGCCATGGTGGCCGTGCGCCGCCCAGGAGCGTGTTGGTTGTTTAATGATTGACACTTCCGGTTCTTTGGGTTATGCAATACTAGCACGAGTGTTCTGCTTGCTGTGGAGCCACTTGGCTGTTAGATGTCCTCACTCTCCTTCCAAGGTCCTCGGTAAAATGGTACAAATGTCTCAGACGACCCCGGTAAAGGTATCAGAGATGCCCCTTGTGGCTTGACAACTATCCCAATAAGGATGTGGCTGGTCATATCAGTTTTGCATTTTTCTTTCACTTTATTTATTCTACTTAATTTTTCTAATCGCTCCCTTATTGTCGCTAAAAGGAACGGAACCGGTTAAATTTCAATTGATACACCACCTACTGTATCTCACCCACACGGCGGGTCTGTTAATCATGGTATCCCCCCTGAGTAAGCTTTGATTTCTGTGTCTTTTTACAGTGTAATTTCTCTTATACGGGAGTTCGGACGTAGTGCACTTTTGCTTAATCTGATATTGAATCTGTGTTTTGTCCGTTACCTGTTCATCCGTACTGTTCCATAGTTTGGGTTGTTGCATGTATGGCAATTTTTATTACGATTCTTTACTTCCCATGGGATGCTTTATGTCATTCCATTATTTTGAACTCTTCAGTTCATTTCTTAAATGGGTGCGGTGGTGTGAGACGGTCGCAAAATTTGTCACTCACTACTTGATGATTTTCTTTAATTGCTCTAGTGACTTCGATGAATGCAAACAATTTTGACATTTTTTCAGTTGATATTGAGTTTGTTGTCCCTTTGCCCCCAAACAAACGTAGGGCACGAAAGATTCAGACCCTGTTTCAATTGAGTGTGGGTTTTGTTTTTGTACGGTGCAGTCTTAAAGGGATTTTCTACATACCATGAAAATACATTCACTTTGTCTAATTGGTAATTCTGTTGGACAATTTTGTTGCTTATGTGATGTTATATTACTGAACCGCAGCATTAGAGAGGTCAGAATTACAGCCCGAGCTAATTAGAATTACAGGCATAGTATAGTTATAAGTATTTGTGTCTTTACAGGAAAGCTACATTGCGCCAAATGCAGTTCACCGCCTCTCATTGTCCACTAGGGGCGCTTCACCCTGACCACAGGATTCATAAGTCCACCAGAGGGGCGCTTCACCCTGACCACAGGATTCATAAGTCCACCAGAGGGGCGCTTCACCCTGACCACAGGATTCATAAGTCCACCAGAGGGGCGCTTCACCCTGACCACAGGATTCATAAGTCCACCAGAGGGGCGCTTCACCCTGGCCACAGGATTACGTATTACTTCTGACTTACTGATTTGGTCTCAATTCCTTTTCACCTTTAATGAGTGCATGTTCAACATGTGTTCTGTGGTGTCTAACCAGGTTTTAGTTTTGCTCGCCAATGCGTCTTTTTTCTGATGGTTTTAGCGCTGTTTTTGGCAATCTGTGGTGCTGGGGCACCTGGCCCTCACCTTGTTAACTTTTTGTTTTACTGCTAATTTTTCCCTTTCAGAATCGTTCCCTATTGTCATTGCTGTGGAGTTTTGCCACAAGTCACTAGCCAACTGTAATATTTTGTTTGCTGTTACTCTGCATACAATACACATTTGGATCCGAGCATGGGCTATGGGTTCTCAGAGTAATGCTCCATATTGATTGTCTCGTTTCTGTTTGCAGGATTTTTCAGCTGGTACCCAATGCCAGCCTGGTGGGTTGCCATTGCCACACCGATGCGAGATCTTGTCGGGACCAACTCCTGACAGAGATTAGGACTTCAGATCCCCCTTCAAAGTGGCAACTTTATGGATAGGCGTGAAACAGTGGTTAGGTATAGGTAGGCTGGTAGCTGGTCCCTCGGTTCTGATAACTTTACCTGTTCGGAGGTTACCCTCTAATATTTGATGCACCTTTATAACTTTGGTTCTTCCGCCTCTGTAGCCCAGAAGCATTTATTTGTATTTTGTTTCATTTTTTGATGGGATGTTCTACGTTACTAAATCTTGTTATTTGCAAATCCCTTTAATGGCTGGTTTAAGTCCCACCAATCCATAGATAAGAGGCATCCCGATTTTTTTACTTGATGCTTCTTCAGTTAATCGACTATTCAGGCTGTTTGTTCAATCCTACGGGAGATATCCCTGTTGTCCACAACCTTTAACTTGGCCTTTTCTGGGCCCTCAGAGTCAGCGAACTCGCCACACCGTCCAAGAATAGTTTTGTTGCCTTCAATTGTGTGCCATACTACTTATTGACCCTTCATGGGTATCCGCATTCAGGAGCCCAAACTGACCAAGTGGCCAGAGATTCTGGGATTAGACTGTTCCTTCCCCTGGCTCTACCTGCCCTTTGCGTTTGATGGAATTTTCGTTTGTCGGTCTACTGGTACCTCACTGTTAGATTATTAGGATGGTTCCCCCCTTACTAGGTACCAGTTTACCGCTCCTTTTTTCGGTGCTGCCTCATCGCTTGCGGTTTTTTCACCCCCTGATCACTTTGGGACTCATTCCTTTTCATTGTGGCAGCCACTAAGGCTGCCAGGGCGGGCTTTATCAGACTCTGATATACAGTGCATATTGGTAAATTGCGCTCTGCTTTTTTTGTCAGATATGCATCGCACGATTTATTGCAGGAAGTAACCAATTTTATAGCACATTTACTTTAATTTCTTTAAAGGTTCGGCATTGCTATAAAAAAAAAAAAAAAAAAAAAAAAAAAAAGATTTTTGGATTGTTGGCAATTTCTACGTGTTTTGGGCTGTTCAGAGAGCTGGTAACAGTCGCAATCTTGGATTCTACTCTGTCGAACTGCTTAGTGGTTGGGTTCGAGGCCTGAGATGGCTCAGGTCTTGTTGGAGGTGGTTGCCATCAGCAGGCAGTTGTCTGCTCCGATGATTTTAGTTGGAAGGTGACAACCGAAGGTTAATGCTTCAAGATGGTGTGCTCTTGGCAGATATCGGTCTGGATACAATTTTATCTATGATCCAGGGCGGCCTGGAGCAAGCCTTTTTTCCAAATGGTGGGGGTCGGAGTTCAGTTTGAGACTGGTCTCCTCCTTGGCATGTGTCAACAGCATTCTGGTGAGAGAGCGGAAGTCCTTGGTCCTGTGGTAGAGTGTCCCTTCTCACCTGGAGTCAAGTTATGTTTTACAAGTTCTAAAGAGTTTGGAAAAAGTTTATAAAATATGTTTTACAAGTTTTAATGAGTTTGGAAAAGTTTGTAAAATAATAATATATCAGTAAAGCTGTGACCGATATCTGCCAACAAAATGGTGTCTGTCTTTATTTCATTAGGACGGGCCTTTATTTGGATGCAATGGTTCTTTGTTTTTGTCTGTGCAGTCTGGTGGGCAGTGTAGTGCATAATGAAACTGCCCCAGACTGGGCAGCAAGGGGTTAACCCCAATGCTGTTTTTGTCCAGCCCCCTCTCCCGTCCAGGCCCTGCTCTTCCTGTGTTTGGGAGGGGAGTCCGTCCTGGCCCCTCCCGAATTCCCAATCCCACCTATAGGGTGTAATTTCTACCTATATATTGGGGTCTGGGCCGGTGTCCGGCCTCTTCCCCTGGTATCCCTCCCAGGATCCGGAGCAGCTCTCCCTCCCTCCCTCCCTATTGTTAATGCTTGTTTTTTACTTGTTTTTCTTTTTTGGTAACAGTTTCGAAATGTTTGTACAGTGAAGTCACAGCAGCATGTGTCAACAGCATTCTGGTGAGAGAGCGGAAGTCCTTGGTCCTGTGGTAGAGTGTCCCTTCTCACCTGGAGTCAAGTTATGTTTTACAAGTTCTAAAGAGTTTGGAAAAAGTTTATAAAATATGTTTTACAAGTTTTAATGAGTTTGGAAAAGTTTGTAAAATAATAATATATCAGTAAAGCTGTGACCGATATCTGCCAACAAAATGGTGTCTGTCTTTATTTCATTAGGACGGGCCTTTATTTGGATGCAATGGTTCTTTGTTTTTGTCTGTGCAGTCTGGCACTTCCGGACAAGATGAGGAGCAGCTCACCCAAGGGTCCTCAACGAGCCAGATGCCAGTCTTCCGCTCTGAAAGGGACAGTGAATCGCCTGGCTCTGCAGCGTGCCGCAGATCACCACGTGCCATTCCACTGACCCTGGCAGGCTCGGATGGCCTTCTACAAATGGCTATGGCCCTACTCCAGGCTGGAGACCGGGAGGGCTACAAGGAACTCATGGCAGAGCGCAGGGCAGCGTGTGAGGTTGAGGCTGCGGAGCGGCAGGCAGTGCGTGAGGCTGCGGAGCGGAAAGCAGCGCGTGAAGAGCGACAGCAACAGGCAGAGCGTAACCACCAGCTGCAGCTAGCTCAGCTCCGGCCCTCATCAGCCACCCGTGACCTTCAAGACACCAAACTTCCAAAGGTCCGTGTTGAGGACTTCTCAGTGCTGGAGAAGGATGGAGACTTGGACTCTTTCCTGACTGCTTTTGAACGGACTTGCCTGCAGCACCATCTGGACAAGGACCAGTGGGCCAAATACCTGACCCCCCGTTTAAGGGGTAAGGCCCTGGATATCCTTGGGGACTTGCCTGCTGAGGCAGATCAGGGCTATGACACCATCAAGCGGGCCCTGATCCAACAGTACAACCTCACTCCGGAGTCCTACCGCAAGAAGTTCCGGACCCTGCAGAAGGGACCAAAGGACTCCTGGGCTGACCACCGACGGGCACTTGCCCGAGCTGCCGACCACTGGACCCAAGCCCTGCAGCTTACCACCGGACCGGAGATCCTGGACTTGTTCATCACGGAGCAACTCTTGTGGAACTGCCCTGAGGATCTCCGCCAGTTCATCCGAGACCAGAAGCCAAAGGGGTCCACGGCTACAGCTGCCCTGGCCGATGACTACACCAACAATCGGGCCCCTGAGGCCAGGAGAGCGGCCACCAGCAGCACCTGGAGAGGGGGTAAGATGAATTCTGTGACTGCCCCACCTGCCCCTAGACCGCAGGGGGTGTCCCCCTCAACTCCCCTCTCCAGGCCCGTGGCAGAACCAAGACGGTGCCACCAGTGCAACCAACCTGGACACTTCAAGGCCATGTGCCCTCAGCGTCCCAAGGCCCCGTCCCAAGGGCCGCCCAAGGTGTATTGTGTGGGTGGGGGTGGTGGTAGGTCCCTGGACAGCTTCCAACCTGTCACCGTCGGCCGGTCTACGACCATAGGACTGCGAGACAGCGCCTCGGAGGTGACTCTGGTGCGGCCTGAGATGGTGTCCCCCCAAGACTTGGTACCTGGAAAAACCCTCGCTGTCTCCGGAATTGGTGGCACTGACCCAGCGCTGTCCGTCGCCAAGCTTTTTTTGGACTGGGGTGCAGGACGAGGGGTGAGGGAGGTGGGGGTAACTGATCGGATCCCCGCAAACCTGCTACTTGAAACAGATTTGGGGCAGATAACCTCCCAGTTTGGGCCCCCCCAAGGGCTGAACCTTCAGCCAGTACTGACATGCCTCCTGACAATGTTAATGTATTATTGTCGCGGGCGGAGGAGGGGACGCTGCGCTCTCCCACTGCTCGGGTCCGGCCGCTGCTGCTGCCGCTGCTCGGTGGTGGCTCGAGCGGTGGGCCGGATCTCAGTGACTCGAGCGGCGCTCCTCGCCCATGAGTGAAAAGGGGGGTTGATTGTGGGGATTTATTGTCCCTGACGCCACCCACGGTTGTGGTGATAATGGTGACACCACCGCTGCTCTGGACGGGGATCCCGGGAGCGGTGACAGGGAGCAGCTTTGTTGTTAGTTCTCCCCTCCGTGGGTAGGGGGTTGGTTGTCCCGGGGCCCGGTGATGGGGTAGGGATGGATGGCAGGCGGGTTACGGGGCCTGGTGAGGTGCAGGGTCGCAGGGGCAGCGCTGTGCCGCACGGCACAGTGGTACTCACTCAGCCCAATGATGAGGACACAGTTCTCGGTAAAACACTCGGCCGGATGGACGGGTCCCACAGATGGCTGCGATGTTGTTTCTCCCGGCAGGTTGATGGTGACTGCCTTTCCCTGCACCTATGTATGGTTGATGGTTCCGATGGGTTCCCACCGGTAACCCGCTCCCCCAGCTTGCATGTGGGCTGGAGGAGCCCTTTTTGTTTGCCTGCAGGCTCTGGCCCTGAGAAACGGTTGCCTTGGCGGTGGCGGTGTCTCTATCTTCTGGTTGGACTGTTGCCTTCTGTCGGGACTTGGCTGTTGGGAAACCCAGGAGGTTCCCTTCACTAACGAATTCGGCAAATTCACGGCGACTCCTAGCCTTGCCGGGGTCCGTAAGCCCCTGCCAGATGGTGCTGACTTCTCTTTGTGTACCGGTCCGGTACCGCCGGGCCACCGCCCGTCCACGGTCCTTACGGTAACTCCGATAGGCCACTCCTGCAGACGGTCACCACCGTCTGCCAACCTTGCTGTTCCGCCCGGGCCACACACCCGGACGCTGTCAGTTAGTTGCTCCACTCCTACTTCTCCTTCCTTTCACTTCCACTTCCAAAACTAAACTGTCTGCTTTTCCCGCCTCCAGGACTGTGAACTCCTCGGTGGGCGGGACCAACCGCCTGGCCCACCCCCTGGTGTGATCATCAGCCCCTGGAGGAAGGCAACAAGGGTTTTGTGTCAGACTTCGGTGTGCCTGACCGGGAGTGTGGGGTGTGATGGTGTTGTTCTCTGTGGCCCCTGGCTGGTCCAGGGCGCCACATTATCTATGAATGATGTAAGGGAGGAGGGGGTGAACTCTGATTTTTCTGCTTGCACAGACACCATAGACACACACACAGCTGCAGCTGTGACAGGTGAGGGGGGTCAGAGAAAGGTGTGACAATGCCTCTACAAGTAATCAGCCAGTGAGCTGGGATCTGTTGCCCTCTGCAGGGATAAGCAGAGAGCAGGGTGCTGCAGGGGGAGAACCAGTGTGTGGGGTGGGGGGTACCACAGCAAATGTGGGGTCCCCAGAGATTTCACAGCGGGGTTCTGTTGCTGCAGGGGGGGAACAGGCAGGTGAGATTGGGGCCGGTCCAGGAGCGGAAGTGCTCCCAGGTAAGATCTCAGTGCATGGTTCCCCCACAATCGGGGTGTCAGGAAGCCAGGTAGGTCTGCCTGAACCGGCGACTTGGTCAGGAACGGAGGAGGAGCAGGCCCGACCCACGGTCGCAGCGGCTGTGGCCGCTGTCACCCGCAGTGGGAGTGCTGGAAGCCAAGGGGCCTCCCGGAGGTCCGATAGCTCTTCCCCTTCTGACCAAGTGGCAGCCGAGTCAGGCGGAGGCCAGGACACAGGTCCCGGGGTACTGACCGAAGATGTGACCGTCTCGTCGATTCTGGCCACATCTAGTCAGGGATTTCAGGCAGCGTTAGAAGCTGACGGCAGCCTGAAAGCTCTTAAGGAGCAGGCGGCACAGCCTCCCTCGGACTCGGACCCGGAGCGAGTGGTCTGGGACCAAGGACGGCTGTACCGGGTCACGGTCCAGCAGGGTTCACCGGAGGCGTGGCCCAGGGACCGACAGTTGGTGGTACCCTATCCGTTCCGGACGGAGTTGTTGCGGATCGCACATGAGATTCCGATGGCCGGACACCTAGGGATTGCTAAGACCAAGGCCAGGTTAAACCAGCATTTCTACTGGCCAAAAATGGGGGCCGATGTGACTGCCTACTGCCGTTCGTGTGAAACCTGTCAGAGAGGGGGGAAGGCGGGGCCACACCCCAAAGCCCCACTGGTATCTCTGCCCATCATCGATGAGCCTTTCAGGAGCGTGGCTGTGGATCTGGTCGGCCCGCTGGCCATCCCCAGCAGCTCCGGGAAACACTTCATACTGATGGTAGTGGACTATGCCACCCGGTACCCTGAAGCAGTGGCCTTGTTGTCCATTCGGACTGACAAGGTGGCCACCGCATTGCTGGAGATTTTCTTCCGAGTGGGTTTTCCCCAGGAAATGCTCACTGACCGGGGGACCCAATTCATGTCACAGCTGATGGAGGCCCTCTGTAAGCAAGTCCAGGTGCAACGTCTGGTGGCCAGCCCGTACCATCCACAGACTAATGGCCTGTGCGAGCGGTTCAATGGCACCTTAAAGCAGATACTTAAGATGTTGGTCGACTTCCAAGGGCGTGACTGGGAGCGGTATCTCCCACACCTGTTATTTGCTTAACAGGTTCCACAGGCCTCAACGGGATTCTCACCGTTTGAGCTCCTGTACGGGCGACGTGTGCGGGGCCCCCTGGCTCTGGTGAAAGAGGCTTGGGAAGGGGATTTGGCCACCCCTGGAGTGTCGGTTATCGAGTATGTCATGCGCTTCCGGGACAAAATGCAGGCCTTGACGCAGCTAGTACTCGACAATATGGCTCAAGCCCAGGCCGATCAGAAGCGTTGGTATGACCAGAACGCTTGTGAGAGGATCTACCAAGTAGGTCAAAAGGTGTGGGTACTGGTCCCCGTACCACAGGACAAGCTTCAGGCAGCCTGGGAAGGCCCATACCTCGTGTACCAGCAGCTCAACCCTGTAACGTACCTGGTAACCCTGGACCCTGCCCGTGGAAGGTGGAAGCCCTTCCATGTGAACATGATGAAGGCACATCATGAGCGGGAGGCGTGTGCGCTCCCCGTGTGCAACCTGCCCGAGGAGGGAGAAACGGAAACCCTCTTGGATATGCTAGCCCAGGTTAGGGCAGGTGGATCCATTGAGGATGTGGAGGTTGGCCACCAGCTCTTGGAGGACCAACGGTCCCAGCTGTGGGCCACCCTACACCCCTTCCGGGGGTTGTTTACCAACCAGCCCGGAAGGACTGACTTGGCCGTCCATCACGTGGACACTAGGGATCATCCCCCAATCCGGTGTTCAGCATATCGGGTCTCCCTGGAGGTGCAGCAACACATGCGCCAGGAGATTGACGAGATGCTGAAGCTGGGGGTGATCCAGGCATCCAACGTCTCGCCTGTAGTCCTCGTCCCTAAGAAGGACCGAACCACTCGGTTCTGCGTGGAGTACAGAGGGCTCAATCCTGTCACGGTCGCCGATGCGTACCCAATGCCACGCATCGATGACCTGCTCGATCAGTTGGCCGGGGCTCAGCACCTGACCATCATGGATCTGAGCCGGGGATATTGGCAGATCCCCCTGATTCGCAAGGCCAGGGAACACTCTGCCTTTATTACCCCATTTGGACTGTACGAGTCAACGGTGATGCCATTCGGGATGAGGAATGCCCCTGCCACTTTCCAGCGGATGGTCAACACCCTGCTCAAGGGACTTGAAGGGTACGCGGCCGCGTACCTGGATGACATTGCCGTCTTCAATCCCACCTGGGAGGACCACCTAGAGCATCTAGCACAGGTGCTCAGGCGGATCCACCAGGCAGGTTTGACCAACAAGCCAGGAAAGTGTCAGCTGGCCATGAGCAAGGTCCAGTACCTCGGTCACCGGGTAGGCGGGAGGACTCTGAAGCCCGAGCCTGAGAAAGTGGAGGCCATCGCATCCTGGCCCACCCCAAGGACCAAGAAGCAGGTGATGTCCTTCTTGGGGACCGCCGGGTACTATAGGAGGTTTGTTCCACACTATAGTAGCCTGGCAAAGCCCCTGACCTCACCAAGAAGAAGCTGCCCTCTGCAGTCGATTGGACAGTGGACTGCGAGACAGCCTTCCGGGCCCTAAAGGACGCCCTGTCCAGCCCGCCTGTGCTACAGGCAGCTGACTTCACGTGGCTGTTTGTACTACAGACCGACGCCAGTGACTTCGGCCTCGGTGCGGTACTCAGCCAGGTGGACTCTGCGAGCCAAGAGCACCCAGTCTTGTACCTGAGCAGGAAGCTGTTACCAAGGGAAGTGGCCTACTCCACGATGGAAAAGGAATGCCTAGCCATAGTGTGAGCTCTGCAGCGTCTGCAACCCTACCTATACGGGCGCCGCTTCATCGTGGAGACGGACCACAATCCCCTTAGCTGCTTACACACCGTCTCAGGGACGAATGGGAGGTTGTTGCGATGGAGCCTTGCGCTCCAGCAATACAACTTCACCATTCGCCACAAAAGGGGCCGTGACCACGGTAACGCCGACGGGCTGTCCAGACAAGGAAAGTTCGTGGACGGGCGCACGGGGGAACACCGGATTGTGCTGCCCCCTAGCGCCCTCAAAAGGGGGGAGGTGTGAGGAAAATCCTGGGATATGAAGAGGAATTATGATTTCCAGTCATAATCGCTCTCATCACTCCATGGTAGCGCCCCCTCCCTTCTTGTTATCAGATGTCCAACATCTGGGAAGGTGTCACATCCCAGCAACACATCCAATGGCTATCTCCTTTGATATGGAGATTAGATGAGCTGGGAACAGTGGACACAGGATGCCCCCCTGCCGTGACTCTGTAACAAGAGTTTGTATCTCATTATAAGGCTATGGAAGCCACCAGACAGAATAGCTCCGGTGAAATATGATTAATATCTCGTGAACCATATTTCCCATAAATATGGCAAGCATAAAAATAACGTCCCCGCATGCGGACGGTGCTGGCCCATATTTTATATGGGAGTAGGACCTTGGGAAATACCCCAAACGTGATATCGGCCGGTGGGGAACTAGCAGACAAGTCATGAGTCCTCTCGTTTTGCAGCTAAATTCATAACTGTCACAATGAGAGCGTTGACGTCCGCCCAGGCAAAGTTATGGCCAATATCCCCTTTCTGGATAATATCTGACTCAAAGCAGGGGGGAGTGGCAGTGCTTCCCTCTGAGGTCACGAAGGTAGGTGGGGACGGGGATTCCACAAGATTGATAAACTCAGTTCGGACATTTTACCTTGTTCTTTCGCCGGGGGTCACGTGTAGGAAACATCTGTGGGAAAGATCCTAGAAACCTGGTCTACAGCGTCCCCCTGTGGCCAGACGCACAAGGTAACTGATTGAATTGTATACCTGTTTGTAATCCATATCTTGCTTGTAACTGTACTCTGACCCATGTATATTCTGTAGATTCCCTATTATATATATTGTAGTTTCTAGTGTGGCTTAGGCCGATTAAATTATATAATTAATCTTGGGCTGTTCTGTTATCTCGATCTTGAATCCCACGTCTGTGTGTTCAGCTAATAGTTACCGTAAGTCGGATGGTGGCAGCGAGTTTGTGCCAAGGATTATTGTGGGGCAGCCGGGGAGATTGGAGGAGGTTTTTGTATATTCCGTCTGCTGGAGTCGGTGGAATATACACCTCACTCTCACCGGGAGCCCTTCAATCATCGGCACAGGAGAATAGCGGCCTCCTTGCTTATTTTCGGGCAATTCCATAGTTGGCCTGACTATAAGAGGGGCGCTAGAGAGCGCGTCACGTGCTCTGTCTGTCGGTCGGGAGGTATAAAGGAGGGGTGACTCCCGCTTGTTACCCCCCGATCGTGACATTGGTGGCCAGCACGGGGGATTTCTGAGTGACTCCCCCCGGCTGTTCGTGACAGTCAGTTTTTAATATCCTACATAGTTTGGTGTCATCAGCAAAGACTGATACTTTACTATCAATCCCATCCACAAGGTCATTAATAAAGAGATTAAAAAGAATCGGTCCTAGCACAGATCCCTGCGGTCCCCACTTCTCCCAGTACAGTGTAAGGGGTGGGTAGACCCCTCACCAGGAAGCCTAGTTAACCCGGAAACGTTATTAATAAAAATGTTTTATATTGTATGCATGTATGTTGTTGTCAGGGTACCCCCTAGTGGCCGGGTGGGATGGCTGTCACCACAGTAGGGAGGAGGAGCCGGCAGGTTAGGAGGGAAGAAAGTGTGTAAGACGGGCAGTGGTCTCTGGGACAGAAAAGAGGAAGGAACAGCCAGGGGCAGAGTGTGGCAGCTGAAGTACAGGGAAGCCGGAGAAGACAGGAGCGGGCGGAACCTCGTAGGGTGAAGCAGTCCGGTGTGGGTCCGGGCTGTGGGTAACCAGAAGTGGGAGCCGGGCGAAGTGAAGTAGTCAGGCAAGTCGCCCACTTGAGGGAACGCTATAGTAGACTTCCCCTCAGCTGAAGGAAGCGCCATAGCATTGTGCTTTATTACTGCCAAGTGTGAAGAACTGCGGAGAATAAAAGATGTTTGTTGTTTGCATTGACCCACGCCTGAAGAGTATTTGTGCGCCGGACAACACCTGCACCACCACACTCTGCCCCACAAAGGCACCTCCTGTCCCCCCAGTGACGGCGACGCCGGGGGTAAGCCTGCCAGCAAGGGCCACGACTACAAGCCTGGAGGCGCCCCTGGCACCCCGTTACATTTGGCGTAGTCGGCAGGATCCGGATCATATGCAAGGGGACCCGCTCCAAGAAGATGGAGACCAAGTGGTGCCAAGGGCCCCTGATCCGGACTTTCAGCGAAGATTTACAGTCCCATGGTGGGAAGAAGAAACAGTGCCTGAGGTGAAGGACCGGGCACAAGATGGCAGCAAGGTGGCCGTCGTCTGTGAAGAAACAGAAAGCACGCGGAGAATTGGCGCCAAAAGAAGAGCCTGGGGCTGGCCGGTGCCGAAAAAGAAGTTCGGAGTACTCCGCCCAAAGAGGGGAGGTGCCGGTCCCAGGGCACGAACAGAGACATGTACAGTGGGCGGTGTTGTAAGAAGAAAGAAGTGCCGTCGCGGAGGGGTCGATCTGTGGTGCGAGGCTAAGGGTGGAGTATCCTCAAGAGCGGGAAAAGTGAGCCCGCCTCCACTTCCTCTAGTCTCGCCACTGACCCTGACGCCATTACTGAGAACTAGTGTTGCCAAGAATATGGAGAAATTGGACGAGAGCCGTCTGAAGCAGGTGGTGTCTGCGGAGGGATTCCCTACCTACTTGCCGGCTGTACCCGGAGGACCGGGGCAAGCCAGTAGGGTGACTTGGCTCACAACGTGGGACGCGGAGACCGGTGCGACCACAACCGAGGTCCGGGCGACCTACGCCGCCCAACTGCCGTCGGGGAGCTGGATGTTGGGAGCCCCATATCCCTGCCCAGAGAGACCCCCGCCAGCCGCGGTGGGGTCTGGAGCACCTAGCCAAACAAGGAGAATCCCGGCACACAGTATGAAAAGAGGAAAATAGTCGATGATTCTTGTTGTATGTTGTAGTTTTATTCAAGAAAAAGTTCTCATAGCAAGTTGTAATAAAGTCTTTTCATGATAACAGGAAATTGCATAAAAGTCCGACGTTTCGGCTCTTGATTAAGCCTTCATCAGGGACCAAAAGATACCGTACTGATGTTATCATAAAAGAGTCCTATTAGCAACGCTAGAGACTAAAGCGATTCAGAAAAATATGAATATTCCAAAAATGGAGAGCTTCGGTTATCAGGTGTAGGTCACTATAGGGTGCGGCTATGGAAACCACCTTATCCTATGAGGAGGTGTCGGCCCCTATATCATTGAGGAATAGAGTGTATTCCTGGTACGTATATGTAGTGGCGCTGTAAAAGGAGGAATTATCTCAGGGTAAACGTAGGAGGACGCTTGTTATGATTAGGCAATGGGAAAAATGCCCAATGAAGGAAGAGGAAGGCTAAAATGTCCGTGAGACATCTAAAAGGCCGAGCTGAAATCCACCAGTCATATAGATGTGTGGTTTGCCATATATAACGTGTAAGGACAAATATATGTGTGTTATGCCGCGCAGTATGACAGAACACTGTTTCAAAGTTGGAGCTCCATGTCCGTGTGGTAAGATGGCTAGGCTGGCAGTGAAACGGTTGAGACCGGAGGAGAAAGCCAATGCCCTGACGTTTCGGCTCTTAATTAAGCCTTCATCAGGGACCAAAAGATACTGGATATAAACAGATAAAATCACAAACGACATAATTACAATAATATCATGTTCTGAATAGAAACATAACAACAGAGTTTTATCAGGTGATGTGATATACAAACGTGAAAACAGTGTACGTGAGGCTAAGTGAGTCAGATGAACATCCGATGGAAGGGAGGGTAGGGAAAAAGGGAAAAAGGGGGGAGGGGGGGAGAGAGTAGACATAAAACAAAGAAAGAGGGGAAAGGGGAATAGAGAGAGAAGGAAGGAAGCAACGGAGGAGAAAGAAGGGAGAATGAAACATACCCGTACTGATGTTATCATAAAAGAGTCCTATTAGCAACGCTAGAGACTAAAGCGCTGATGGAAGAGAAAAAGGAAATTGTAAAAACCCAGATTCATATTGAACCCATAACTTGTTTTTTAGTTAGCCTATTAAACAAAACAATGGCCAGTGGACTTACATTCAGAAAAATATGAATATTCCAAAAATGGAGAGCTTCGGTTATCAGGTGTAGGTCACTATAGGGTGCGGCTACTTGATAGAAGGAGAGGGGGGGAGAAGAGGGAAGGAGAGATTATAACAAAGGGCATTATACGTTAAGGTTGGTAAAAACGGAAAATGAGAATTAAGGGACACATACCTATGGAAACCACCTTATCCTATGAGGAGGTGTCGGCCCCTATATCATTGAGGAATAGAGTGTATTCCTGGTACGTATATGTAGTGGCTAAAATAGAGTAAAGATCAGGGAGATGAAAGAAATTGTACTGTAATAGAACCATATGAGACAGAATGTAACAAACTGCAGACATACCGCTGTAAAAGGAGGAATTATCTCAGGGTAAACGTAGGAGGACGCTTGTTATGATTAGGCAATGGGAAAAATGCCCAATGAAGGAAGAGGAAGGCTAGAATATAACATGACACTATTAGAATCACATGAATCGATTGGCATATAGTATGGGCACCAGTGGTCACATACCTAAAATGTCCGTGAGACATCTAAAAGGCCGAGCTGAAATCCACCAGTCATATAGATGTGTGGTTTGCCATATATAACGTGTAAGGACAAATATATGTGTGTTATGCCGCTATAGAGAGTAAGGGGAATAGAAGAGAATTAGTATCACTAGTGAAAAGCGAGCCCTAATGTACACAGGAGGGTGAAAAAGACAACATACCGCAGTATGACAGAACACTGTTTCAAAGTTGGAGCTCCATGTCCGTGTGGTAAGATGGCTATACAGTAAAATGACAGAAAAAGGGGAAAACTATAATAAAACATAGCAAAAATAGTGGCCTAGTCAATTGAGACATAATACAATATGGGGCCATGATCACATACCTAGGCTGGCAGTGAAACGGTTGAGACCGGAGGAGAAAGCCAATGCCCTAAGGAGATGTAAGTATACATAAGAGAAAAGAGGGAAACATGGGTAAAAGATATCACAGAGGGTACAGACAGGACGTTACCTTAAACCGCCTATGGATCAGAGTGTGGGAGCCCAGGGGTAAGGTGTAAGGACCCGGTATATAAAGGGGATGTGTGAGACGGCGTCTGACGTCATATCCGGGTCAGGGAATGCTGGGAGGTGATGACGTGGGGGCGCATGCGCATTGCGCCGTACTCGCTCTGCCATCCAGACTGGGGAAAAACAGATGAGCGATGCGCAATGTACGCATGCGCAGTGCATGCGGTGACAGGCAGTTCAGCGTCCGGGTGTAGGATCCGAAGTTACGTAGAAGCAGTGGTGCAGCTCTTTGGTAACAACTGATGTTGACCACATTCTCAATGAGATACATCAGGGCAAATTTCACCTGAAACATAACTGCACTCCTGATGAGTCGCGTGCCATCAATGATTTGAAAAATAATCCCCAAATAATCGTTAAACCAGCCGATAAAGGTGGGGCAATTGTAGTTTTGGATAAAGCTTACTATCTTTCAGAAATCCATAATCAACTCCATGATACCGCTACATATACACCGATTAGTAGCGATCCTACCCCCAAAATACGTCAGTTGATTTCCTCCACCATCAGCTACCACCTCCAGATCGGCACTATCGATAAAAAATTATCTGAGTTTTTACAGAAATCAAATCCCATTACACCAGTCTTTTATATACTCCCCAAAATCCATAAAAACCTGACGCGACCACCAGGTCGCCCGATCGTGGCATCCACAGACTCAATTCTCTCTCCCTTAGCAATCACCCTCGATAAAATCCTGTCCCCTTTGGTCCCCAGTATCACTTCCTATCTAAAGGACACCACTGATTTTTTGACCCACATTCGCTCTTTGGGTTCTATACCGGCCAACTGTTTACTAGTGACACTGGATGTCAACAGCCTCTATACCAGTATAGACCATCACCTTGGTATAGAGGCTGTCAACTGGTTCCTTGAAAACTTTAGCAATCTCTCTGACCCTCAACACACTTTTTGTCAGGACCTCCTGCACATTGTCCTTGAGCAGAACTTTTTCTTATTCAGGGACCAGTTCTACGTGCAACGAAGAGGCACAGCAATGGGGTCTAATATGGCACCCCCTTATGCCAATATTTTCATGGCCTGGTTTGAACAGCATTACATCTATGACTCTTCACTTTTCCGCACACATGTCCTCACCTGGAAACGTTACATAGATGATGTTTTTGTGATATGGCAAGGCGACAGTGAAACTTTACAAAAATTTCTAATCTTTCTTAACAGCTGTATACCTAACGTGACCTTCACCCTCCACTATGATCCTACCTCTATCCATTTCTTAGATACCACTGTAATCCAGGATGATGCAGGTACTATTTCCATTGACCTTTTCACCAAAGATACAGACAAAAACAGCCTTTTACACTATACCAGTTGCCACCCTCGACATGTCAAGGACTCCCTACCACTCTCGCAACATCACAGAATCGCCCGGATCGTAACTGACCCTGTCACTCGCACAGCCCGCCATGATGAAATGTCTCGTAAATTTCAAGAAAGGGGGTATCCCCCTCATATCTCCCGACACTCTACGTCTCCCATACATCATTCCCAAACGAATAAAGAGGTCTCCAGAATTCCGTTTGTCTCCACTTACCACCCGTTTAATACACCCATTAGGGATACTATACGCAAATACTGGCCTCTGTTATCACAATCCTATCCTTCTATTCCTTCTTTTAGTCAACCACCACTCTTTTGTCATAAAAGACCTCAAAATCTTAGGGACCGTCTAGTGCGAGCAGATATCGGATCAGCCACCTCCATCTCCACTCAACTTACTCTAACAACTCAACGCAGGGGTACTTTCCCCTGTCTAAGCTGTACTCAATGCTCAAACATTACCAAGGGTGATTCCTTTACACATCCCCACTCAGGCCAACGTTTTCCCATTAAGGGTTTTTTTACCTGTGAATCCTCCTTTGTCATTTATCTCATCAAGTGTCCGTGCGGTCTCGGATATGTCGGGGAGACTACCCAGCATATCCGAGACCGCATTAGCAAACATAAGTCCACAATTCGCTGCCAACAAACTCTTTTACCCATACCATCCCACTTCATCTTCCATAACCATTCTATATCCCAATTACGTTTTCAGGTCATTGAACATGTTCCCCCTATCAGGAGAGGGGGAGACAGGATCACTAGGCTTAAGACACGAGAAGCCTACTGGATTCATACTCTCAAAACACTGGAACCCTCGGGTCTCAATAGAGAGTATGAGGTCTTATGTTAAACTTTACTTATACCTCTCCATGACTGTATTGTAATTTCCATCGGGTACTGTCTATTAGGTTTATTGCATTTTATTCCTTGATACTTTTTAAATACTTGTTACTTCAACTCCAATGTCTATTCATCATACAAGCACTCCTCGCGGGGACTCCCTGCCCCTATTGTTATTCTCCCAATACTAAGATGATGCCTATTTGTATACCATATGATTTATCAATAATTCCTTGATCTATCACATTACTTGTGTGTACAATGGTTTATAATGTTCTAACTATGTCTGCTTTCATATTGCGTTGGTAACCCCTACTTACCAATATTCCTCTTATTGTACTATACCCATGATTATGATTCTAATATTTTTCTCTTTCTTTCCCCAGATAACCTAGAACACCCCTCCACTGGGCCTATAGCGTGCACACACTTCCCTAGACCATTTGCACGCTGCACCACTGCTTCTACGTAACTTCGGATCCTACACCCGGACGCTGAACTGCCTGTCACCGCATGCACTGCGCATGCGTACATTGCGCATCGCTCATCTGTTTTTCCCCAGTCTGGATGGCAGAGCGAGTACGGCGCAATGCGCATGCGCCCCCACGTCATCACCTCCCAGCATTCCCTGACCCGGATATGACGTCAGACGCCGTCTCACACATCCCCTTTATATACCGGGTCCTTACACCTTACCCCTGGGCTCCCACACTCTGATCCATAGGCGGTTTAAGGTAACGTCCTGTCTGTACCCTCTGTGATATCTTTTACCCATGTTTCCCTCTTTTCTCTTATGTATACTTACATCTCCTTAGGGCATTGGCTTTCTCCTCCGGTCTCAACCGTTTCACTGCCAGCCTAGGTATGTGATCATGGCCCCATATTGTATTATGTCTCAATTGACTAGGCCACTATTTTTGCTATGTTTTATTATAGTTTTCCCCTTTTTCTGTCATTTTACTGTATAGCCATCTTACCACACGGACATGGAGCTCCAACTTTGAAACAGTGTTCTGTCATACTGCGGTATGTTGTCTTTTTCACCCTCCTGTGTACATTAGGGCTCGCTTTTCACTAGTGATACTAATTCTCTTCTATTCCCCTTACTCTCTATAGCGGCATAACACACATATATTTGTCCTTACACGTTATATATGGCAAACCACACATCTATATGACTGGTGGATTTCAGCTCGGCCTTTTAGATGTCTCACGGACATTTTAGGTATGTGACCACTGGTGCCCATACTATATGCCAATCGATTCATGTGATTCTAATAGTGTCATGTTATATTCTAGCCTTCCTCTTCCTTCATTGGGCATTTTTCCCATTGCCTAATCATAACAAGCGTCCTCCTACGTTTACCCTGAGATAATTCCTCCTTTTACAGCGGTATGTCTGCAGTTTGTTACATTCTGTCTCATATGGTTCTATTACAGTACAATTTCTTTCATCTCCCTGATCTTTACTCTATTTTAGCCACTACATATACGTACCAGGAATACACTCTATTCCTCAATGATATAGGGGCCGACACCTCCTCATAGGATAAGGTGGTTTCCATAGGTATGTGTCCCTTAATTCTCATTTTCCGTTTTTACCAACCTTAACGTATAATGCCCTTTGTTATAATCTCTCCTTCCCTCTTCTCCCCCCCTCTCCTTCTATCAAGTTGCCGCACCCTATAGTGACCTACACCTGATAACCGAAGCTCTCCATTTTTGGAATATTCATATTTTTCTGAATGTAAGTCCACTGGCCATTGTTTTGTTTAATAGGCTAACTAAAAAACAAGTTATGGGTTCAATATGAATCTGGGTTTTTACAATTTCCTTTTTCTCTTCCATCAGCGCTTTAGTCTCTAGCGTTGCTAATAGGACTCTTTTATGATAACATCAGTACGGGTATGTTTCATTCTCCCTTCTTTCTCCTCCGTTGCTTCCTTCCTTCTCTCTCTATTCCCCTTTCCCCTCTTTCTTTGTTTTATGTCTACTCTCCCCCCCCCCTCCCCCCTTTTTCCCTTTTTCCCTACCCTCCCTTCCATCGGATGTTCATCTGACTCACTTAGCCTCACGTACACTGTTTTCACGTTTGTATATCACATCACCTGATAAAACTCTGTTGTTATGTTTCTATTCAGAACATGATATTATTGTAATTATGTCGTTTGTGATTTTATCTGTTTATATCCAGTATCTTTTGGTCCCTGATGAAGGCTTAATTAAGAGCCGAAACGTCAGGGCATTGGCTTTCTCCTCCGGTCTCAACCGTTTCACTGCCAGCCTAGCCATCTTACCACACGGACATGGAGCTCCAACTTTGAAACAGTGTTCTGTCATACTGCGCGGCATAACACACATATATTTGTCCTTACACGTTATATATAATAATAATAATAATAATTTATTCATTTATATAGCGCTATTAATTCCATAGCACTTTACATACATTGACAACACTGTCCCCATTGGGGCTCACAATCTAAGGTCCCTCACTGTATGTTTTTGGAGTGTGGGAGGAAACCGGAGAACCCGGAGGAAACCCACGCAAACACGGGAAGAACATACAAACTCCTTGCAGATGGTGTCCTTGGTGGGAATTGAACCCAGGACCTCAGCGCTGCATGACTGCAGTGCTAACCACTGAGCCAAACCACACATCTATATGACTGGTGGATTTCAGCTCGGCCTTTTAGATGTCTCACGGACATTTTAGCCTTCCTCTTCCTTCATTGGGCATTTTTCCCATTGCCTAATCATAACAAGCGTCCTCCTACGTTTACCCTGAGATAATTCCTCCTTTTACAGCGCCACTACATATACGTACCAGGAATACACTCTATTCCTCAATGATATAGGGGCCGACACCTCCTCATAGGATAAGGTGGTTTCCATAGCCGCACCCTATAGTGACCTACACCTGATAACCGAAGCTCTCCATTTTTGGAATATTCATATTTTTCTGAATCGCTTTAGTCTCTAGCGTTGCTAATAGGACTCTTTTATGATAACATCAGTACGGTATCTTTTGGTCCCTGATGAAGGCTTAATCAAGAGCCGAAACGTCGGACTTTTATGCAATTTCCTGTTATCATGAAAAGACTTTATTACAACTTGCTATGAGAACTTTTTCTTGAATAAAACTACAACATACAACAAGAATCATCGACTATTTTCCTCTTTTCATACTGTGTGCCGGGATTCTCCTTGTTTGTATGGACTTTTTTTCTCCTGAGCACCAGGTATACAGTAGTGAGCCCAGCATACTCCTCACTGGAGCACCTAGCCAAACTCCGGCAGAAACCTACGCCCCGAAATTAGAGAGAGACGACTGGGGTTTCTATTGGGACCCGGTGCTGCTGTCTCCCCTACCAACCCGAAGATCCCCGTCACCCGAGCCGGACCCAGTGCAAGAGCGGCTGCTTGTTGAAACCGTCGCCCGGGAGATCATGGCGGGTCCCCACGGCGAAGAGCTTGAGCGTCAGTATACCACCGGAGTGGTCGTCAAGTTCAACCAGAGAGAAGGGTATGGCTTCATCCGGGATGGCGAAACCGGCGACGACTACTTTTATAATCGCGTCAACTTGGATACAGAAGGCCTCCCGCAGCGGCTGCATACCCTATACCCAGGGGAAAAGGTACGATTCCTGAGGGAAGTGGGCTGCCGGGGCTTGTTTGCGGTGGGGGTGCATCGTACGCCTACCGAGCAGGAGGCTGCCCAATGGCAGCAGGAGGTAGAATGGGAAGAACACCAGGCCCGGCGACAAGTGCAACGAAGACCGGTGCTGGCTGAAGCCTCCCGACCCCGACATACCGTAGCTGTAGCTCCGGCAGTCATGCCCGTGCAAAGTACCGACCCGGAGAAGGGAACCTCGCCGGTACTGGCGATTAACCAGAACATTATTACTCACCCGACGATTGTTATGGGCAGTCCGCCACCGTCCCGCACAGCGACCCCCTCACCTCCGTCAGAGACTGAGGAGCCCAAGCCGGGGGCTGCAGCAGCGGAGCAGCTCATCAGTCAGGAGCCTTTCCGGCGGCTGCGCCGACTACCCGGGCAGTCCCTATCGGAATACATCCAGGCTCAGAGGGCTGAGTGGCAACGGGCCTTCCACCCGGAATAAGTATCGAGACCGGAGGATGGCGGGACTGTTTTGTTTGAAGCCGGCGTGTTTAAGCCGGAGAAAGTTTTATGTTTGAGTTGCATATTCCGGAGTGAGCCTGCTTGCTGGACTGAGCCAGGGGCTCCTTCGTGTTATTGAGAGAAAAGCTTCCGTGTTCCTGCGGTGATCGCCAAAGACCGGGAGCGCTGCCAAGCCTCCGGGCACACCAAAGACCGGGAGTGCTGCTAAGCCTCCGGGCACACCACAGACCGGGAGCGCTGCCAAGCCTCCGGGCGCTGGACAGGTTCGCAGTTGATTGAACATGTTTTATGTGGTTTTAACAGTTTTAATTTTAGATTGGAGCCTTGCCGGGAGGCTCAGGTTAAAGAGGGGAGGAGTGTAAGGGGTGGGTAGACCCCTCACCAGGAAGCCTAGTTAACCCGGAAACGTTATTAATAAAAATGTTTTATATTGTATGCATGTATGTTGTTGTCAGGGTACCCCCTAGTGGCCGGGTGGGACGGCTGTCACCACAGTAGGGAGGACGAGCCGGCAGGTTAGGAGGGAAGAAAGTGTGTAAGACGGGCAGTGGTCTATGGGACAGAAAAGAGGAAGGAACAGCCAGGGGCAGAGTGTGGCAGCTGAAGTACAGGGAAGCCGGAGAAGACAGGAGCGGGCGGAACCTCGTAGGGTGAAGCAGTCCGGTGTGGGTCCGGGCTGTGGGTAGCCAGAAGTGGGAGCCGGGCGAAGTGAAGTAGTCAGGCAAGTCGCCCACTTGAGGGAACGCTATAGTAGACTTCCCCTCAGCTGAAGGAAGCGCCATAGCATTGTGCTTTATTACTGCCAAGTGTGAAGAACTGCGGAGAATAAAACATGTTTGTTGTTTGCATTGACCCACGCCTGAAGAGTATTTGTGCGCCGGACAACACCTGCACCACCACACTCTGCCCCACCAAGGCACCTCCTGTCCCCCCAGTGACGGCGACGCCGGGGGTAAGCCTGTCAGCAAGGGCCACGACTACAAGCCTGGAGGCGCCCCTGGCACCCCGTTACAACAGATCCCTGCGGTCCCCACTTCTCCCAGTACAGATCCCTGTGGTCCCCACTTCTCCCAGTACAGATCCCTGCGGCCCCCACTGCTCCCAGGACAGATCCCTGTGGTCCTCACTGCTCCCAGTACAGATCCCTGCGGTCCCTACTGCTCCCAGCACAGATCCCTGCGGTCCCCACTGCTCCCAGTACAGATCCCTGCGGTCCCCACTGCTCCCAGCACAGATCCCTGCGGTCCCCACTTCTCCCAGCACAGATCCCTGCGGTCCCCACTGCTCCCAGTACAGATCCCTGCAGTCCCCACTGCTCCCAGCACAGACCCCTGCGGCCCCCACTGCTGACTTTAGCCCATTTAGAGAATGTACCATTTATGACGACTATTATGTGGTACAGTATCAAATGCCTTTGCAAAGTCCAAATAAATCCCCTCAGCTGCATTACCAATATCCAGGTTTGCACTTACCCCCTCATAGAACCCCTCATAGAACCCCAGATTGGTTAGACACGACTTATCTTTCATGAATCCATGCTGTCTGTCAGTTGTTATATTATTTTCTGCAATATATTTGTGCATGTCATCCCTTAAAATACCGTCAAAAACTTTGCATACTACTGATGTCAGGCTTACTGGACAGTAGTTGCCTGGATCTACCCGCTTACCTTTCTTAAATATCGGAATAACATCAGCAATCCTCCGATCCTGAGGCACCAACCCTGTTACAAGAGAGTCTAAAAAGATGAGATACAGCGCTCTGTCGATTACGGAGCTCAATTCCCTCAATATTTGTGGATGAATGCCATCTGGCCCTGGGGATTTGTCAATGTTTAATTTACTCAGATGTAGGCGTACTTCTTGTGTTAAATTAATTATATCAGGTGGTGAACTTTGATTTTTTTACTTGTTGAATGATCCCTGGAACAGTTAGTTCCTTGGTGAACACTGATGAGAAGTGCCTGTTTAAGATCTCAGTCTTTTGTTTGTCCTCTATAACTAACTTATTATATTTTAAGGGGCCAATATTATCCTTTGTTTTCCTTTTGGCATTAATGTATTTATAAAAGATTTTGGGATTTATTTACATATCATTGGCGATTCGTGTTTCAGTAGCTAATTTTGCTTGCTTGATTTCTTTTTTACATTTCCTATTGATATTGTTATACTTCTGAAATGCTATTTCTGTATTCTCAGCCTTTAAGATTTTAAACGCCCTTTGTTTTTGTCTTATTATACTTTGTACAGATTTATTTATCCATAGTGGGGGTTTTTTTTATTCCTGGACATTTTATTACAAGAGGGTATAAGTTTTTTTTACAAGACTCTAGTAGTATATCCTTAAACTTAACCCCATTTCTGTTCGGTATCCCCAGTTACCATGACTTTGTCCCAATCTACACATTTAAGCTCTTCCCTTAATTTGTTGAAATCAGCTTTCCTAAAATTCCAGGTTTTAGCATTCCCCCAGTCAAATGCTCTATTGGATATTACTTTGAAGCTTACCATATTATGATCGCTGGTGCCCAAGTGTTTCTGGACCTGTCAAGTGCTCCTGGACCTGTCAAATGCTCCTGGCCCTGTAGATCTGAAATTGTATCTGGTCTTTGTGACAGGACCAGATCCTGCAGATTATCTCTCCTGGTCGGCTCATCTACCACCTGAGAGAGGTAATAGTCTTGAATAGTAGATAAGAAATTACAGATTTAAGCACAACCAGAAGATTCAATGTCCCACTGTATGTCTGGATAGCTGAAATCCACCATAATAAGAACCCAATTATTATTATTATTATTATTGCAGTTCCCCCAATGTCATCATTCAACACAGGTTTTAGGTTAAATTTGATAAATATACACACCCCTCCACCTTTTTGTCTTTTCTGTCCTTCCTGAATGTAGTATAACCCTCTATGTTTGTCACCCAGTCATGGCTTTCATCCAGCCAGGTTTCCGTAATACCCACCACATCATATTCCATGGTCGACATAAGAGTCTCCAATTCATTAATTTTTTTTGCAAGACTTCTTGCATTTGCCAGTAGACATTTAATACTATTAACACCTTTATTACTCCTAGCCTACCTACGTTCCTTGCATGTCCCAGCCCCCCTAAACCTTCATTGACCCCTACCATCTCCCTGTCTCTATCTGCTCTATCTATCCCCTTATTTGCTCTACTACCCTCCCCCAGATCCTAGCTTAAATGCTCCTCCTTCCGTCTGACCATTTTCTCCCTCAGCATAGCTGCACCCTCCCCATTGAGGTGCAGCCCGTCCCTACCGTAGAGCGTGTAGCCGACTGAGAAGTTGGCCCTGTTCTCCATGAACCCGAACCCTTCCTTCCTGCACCAATTTCTAAGCCACGTATTTATCTCCCTAAACTCCCGCTGTCTTTCTAGTGATGCTCGTGCCACCGGTAGTATTTCTGAAAACACCACCTTGGAGGTCCTGGACTTCAGCTTCTCTCCTAGTTCCCTGTAATCATTTTTAAGGACCTTCCACCTGCCTCTAACTTTGTCATTAGTACCAATGTGCACCATGACCGCTGGGTTTTCCCCAGTCCCACCCAGCAATCTGTCTATCGGATCCGCAATATGCCCTAACCCGAGCACCCGGCAGACAACATACTGTTCGGCATTCACGGTCTCGGTGACAGATGACCCTGTCTGTCCACCTGCCCCGAGGTATCCACAATAAACAGGGGGATGATGAGGTGAATGTTTGTCATGACGTCACTTGTGGTACGCAGCCTGGGATTAGCCACCGCTGCTGTCACTGTCCTCCGGCGCAGAGATGGTGTCGCTCCCCACAGGTGGAGCGGACCCCGGGGAGGATAATGGAGGGAGTAGTAATGGTGAGCGCCTAGGCGCGGGGCGTCGGCGCCGGCAAGAACAGACGGACACAGTCTCTGAGGGTTCCAGGTGTCTTTACTCACAGTTCTAGAAGTAGCCCGGTTGCTGCTACAGAAGCACTGGTCACCGCTGTGATGGGCCCCGTCAAATCTGGATCTCTTTGGAGATCAGTCCAGTGTAGTGGTTGGTGGACCCCTTCCTCCTAGCGCCGTGTGAGTTGGATCTCTTTGGCTTAAAGCTACTTGGGGACCCCAGTCCATCCCGCGTAAAGGTCTTGTCTCTTCTGCAGGTGTCGCGGCTCCGCAATGGCGCCTGACTGTGATCAAGGCCCCGGATCCTATATGGCACTGTGCTTTCAGGCTCTGTGTTGGCCAGGGAGACGTGCAATCTCCCCGTGATGGCAAATTCTGGAAAACCAACTTGGAGAATGATCTTCCCTAGGGTCCTGCACCCTGTGTGGCGCCAGTCCCGAGAGAGCAATGAAGCTGCCCCCTCGGCAACAATATGAACTCCTGTGTCCCACCAGAGCCGCCGGTGGGACCATCCGCTCCCTTCCTCTCCTGCTGAAGAACTCTTTAACTGTTGTGTTGGCTTCTAATCTCCCCTGCTGGCTGCTTCTCCCCAGGTCCCTGTCACTAGTGGGTGGCTGCCCCCCATGTTTGGAGACTGCCTTAGGACCCAACCCTAGTCCGGTCCCCAGTGGGGAGGGCAACCTGATTGTGTGTTTGAGTTGTGCAAGTGTTCAAACCAGTACCGACCTCCTCTGGATCCCGGGTTGAGCACCGCACCCTAAGTGTGGTGCAGTACCCTGTGGCGACTGAGGCCTCAGGGGCGCCACATATTCACTCTCGAACGGCTGTTCAAGGCATGCATACATCTGACAAGATACACACCTGGTAGCATTGTCCATGGAGCCCCTATTAAATGGAGATAAACAGTACGGATAAAAGTAGAAAAACAAAGAAAAAAACAATGGCAAACTTATAAGGATAACTTCAACCTATGCTCTTGTGTCAAACTATGATATTGTGCTTAAACTATGCACTTACCTGCAACCCCACACCTCACTGGACCCCCGCAAGCTCAGTGACCCTCGCTTGCTGGCTGAAATATGTAATTCCACAAAAAGTACCAGTAGTTCTAGAAGATTCTAGAAAAAGATGTGGTTACTACTACTAATTAATTCACAGGATTGATAAGTAGCATGCAGTAAAGTCAGGAGTGGGTACATATAGCAGAAGGGAGCGATGATAATAGGCTACAGCTGTGATTAGGGCTATACATAATCTCAGTCAGAAGGGAAAGCGTCCTTAACCCCTCCAACATTAAATGAAAGTAAATCTACTCTAATTGAGATATCAGCAAAGTGGGCTCACATAGGACATGTGATTAATTAAGTGTTGGGACCTCCTGATCCCAGATACCCCAGACGTAACCTGTGGGCTTGAAACACTTGTGACAGGGGTCTCCTAAAACAGAAGCAGAAGGAGTGAAAGATCTCAAACATCCACCAGTTCCATAATCTCGTCATGGAGAATGGAAGAGGATCCAGCGGCTCCTGTGAAGATCTAGTGACCTCCAGGCCCAAGAGAGGTAAGGCCGTGCGGGAAAATAATGGGGGCTACACAAAAGATTTACACCAAGGACACAATTGAGCCATTTACACTTAGGGGTGTACTCATTTTTGTTACACGCTGCATACTGACTACTGTACATTGTATCAAAGAGTCCGATCTTCAGTGTTGTCCAATAAAAAAGATATAATAAAATATTTACAAAAATATAAAGGGGTGTAGTCACTTTTGTGATATATACATATACACACACACAGACACATATACACAATGATTCACTACGACCTCATCACAAATACATGAGACTCACATTGGAGGAGGCTCGGAGGCGTCTCTTACAGATTTCCACGGCTCAGGAGGTTCTGGATGAGCAAATCTCAGTTTTCCCACAGGAGGTTTTGCAAAAGGGATTCCATAAAATACATCAACGGCTCTAGATGTCTCCTTCACTGGCACCGAAACGCCCCGCAGCTCTCCATATTTGGTGGCTACTAAAGGTCTTACATCTTCACACATAGAAATCAAAAATATTTTAGGGACAATTAACAATACAATTAATGTTTCACATTCTCTTGTCCTTAATGGCTCCTCCTGCTCCTGCATACAGCGTGTGCTACTGCAATATATTTACTAACCCTACTGTACAAATATAAGTACTGACCCCTTCCCCATCGGACAAGAACTTTTATATTACTACTGCTGTGGATGAGCGAATATCTATTGCCCTTATATGTAAGAATATAACTACTATAATACTGCCCCTATGTAGAAGAATATAACTACTATAATACTGCCCCATATATACAAGAATATAACTACTATAATACTGCCCCTATGTACAAGAATATAAAAACTATAATACTGCCCCTATGTACAAGAATATAACTACTATAATACTGCCCCTATGTAGAAGAATATAACTACTATAATACTGCCCCTATGTAGAAGAATATAACTACTATAATACTGCCCCTATGTACAAGAATATATCTACTATAATACTGCCTCCTATGTACAAGAATATAACTACTATAATACTGCCCCCTATGTACAAGAATATAACTACTATAATACTGCCCCCTATGTACCAGAATATAACTACTATAATACTGCCCCCTATATACAAGAATATAACTACTATAATACTGCCCATATAGACAAGAATATAACTACTATAATACTGCTCCCTATGTACAAGAATATAACTACTATAATACTGCCCCCTATGTACAAGAATATAACTACTATAATACTGCCCCCTATGTACAAGAATATAACTACTATAATACTGCCCCCTATGTACAAGAATATAACTACTATAATACTGCCCCCTATATACAAGAATATAAATACTATAATACTGCCCCTATATACAAGAATATAACTACTATAATACTGCTCCCTATATACAAGAATATAACTACTATAATACTGCCCCCTATGTACAAGAATATAACTACTATAATACTGCCCCCTATGTACAAGAATATAACTACTATAATACTGCCCCCTATGTACAAGAATATAACTACTATAATACTGCCTCCTATGTACAAGAATATAACTACTATAATACTGCCCCCTATGTACAAGAATATAACTACTATAATACTGCCCCCTATGTACCAGAATATAACTACTATAATACTGCCCCCTATATACAAGAATATAACTACTATAATACTGCCCATATAGACAAGAATATAACTACTATAATACTGCCCCCTATGTACAAGAATATAACTACTATAATACTGCCCCCTATGTACCAGAATATAACTACTATAATACTGCCCCCTATATACAAGAATATAACTACTATAATACTGCCCATATAGACAAGAATATAACTACTATAATACTGCTCCTATGTACAAGAATATAACTACTATAATACTGCCCCCTATGTACCAGAATATAACTACTATAATACTGCCCCTATGTACAAGAATATAACTACTATAATACTGCTCCTATGTACAAGAATATAACTACTATAATACTGCCCCTATGTACAAGAATATAACTACTATAATACTGCCCCTATGTACAAGAATATAACTACTATAATACTGCCTCCTATGTACAAGAATATAACTACTATAATACTGCCCCTATGTACAAGAATATAACTACTATAATACTGCTCCTATGTACAAGAATATAACTACTATAATACTGCCCCCTATGTACAAGAATATAACTACTATAATACTGCCCCTATGTACAAGAATATAACTACTATAATACTGCCCCTATGTACAAGAATATAAAAACTATAATACTGCATCTATGTACAAGAATATAACTACTATAATACTGCCTCCTATATACAAGAATATAACTGCTATAATACTGCCCCTATGTACAAGAATATAACTACTATAATACTGCTCCTATGTACAAGAATATAACTACTATAATACTGCTCCTATGTACAAGAATATAACTACTATAATACTGCCCCTATGTACAAGAATATAACTACTATAATACTGCCCCTATGTACAAGAATATAACTGCTATAATACTGCCCCTATATACAAGAATATAACTACTATAATACTGCCCCTATGTACAAGAATATAACTACTATAATACTGCTCCTATGTACAAGAATATAACTACTATAATACTGCTCCTATGTACAAGAATATAACTACTATAATACTGCTCCTATGTACAAGAATATAACTACTATAATACTGCCCCTATGTACAAGAATATAACTACTATAATACTGCCCCTATGTACAAGAATATAACTACTATAATACTGCCCTCTATGTACAAGAATATAACTACTATAATACTGCCTCCTATATACAAGAATATAACTACTATAATACTGCCCCGATATAAAAGAATATAACTACTATAATACTGCCCCCTATGTAGAAGAATATAACTACCATAATACTGCCCCCTATGTACAAGAATATAACTACTATAGTACTGCCTCTATGTGTAAGAATATAGCTACTATAATACTGCCCCTATGTACAAGAATATAACTACTATAATACTGCTCCTATGTACAAGAATATAACTACTATAATACTGCTCCCTATGTACAAGAATATAACTGCTATAATGCTGCCCCTATATACAAGAATATAACTGCTATAATACTGCCCCTATGTACAAGAATATAACTACTATAATGCTGCCCCTATATATAATAATATCGCTTAGAATCTACCATCTTGCACCTGATTCTCACCTGTTCCAATTGTAGATATAAACAATGTGGTAAGCAGCAGAATATGCGGCAGACTCCCCATGTCTCGTGCGCTGCAGTCTCCGGGGATCCTGCTCTGATCCAGGCTTTTTCTGCGCAGTCTGATCTTAGGTCACTGGTATAATCTTTCTCGTTACTGTTTAACATATCACAGTATAACGGCAGATCGGCCAGCAGCGGCATTAATAGCCAAGTAACAGGGCTACACCCACTATATCTACAATGCTACAAGTTGGCGCCCGCCTGTACACACTGTGGGTTGGAAGCTGCGGCTCTTAACGAAGCAAAAATAATTGTGAGGACAGTAAATCCACAATTAAACAGAGCAGGAGCCTTTTGAACTCCAAATTAATAACATTTGTTTGACAAGCACTGGGGAAATCAATACAGCACAGCTTTGTATGTAAAATATGAGCCAATAGGGACATGACCAGAAATGTGACTCTTCCCCGCCCATCAGTGTTATTTCATCACCATGATACAGGAGTTATAGGACAATATTTTCCTACCTGTTTCATCTCTGTTTCCCACCTGAACACCCATACTTGTATCACAGCACTGGATCTCTTCTTCTCTGGGGTCCATAATATACAAGGAAAAGAAAAAGTATTCACATCCGCTCTCCAGTATGGGAGAAAGGGTCACATTTAGGGCGTGATGTAGAGAAGCTACAGACGGGGCAAAGAAACGCACAAATTGAGGGGCTGTTTCAATAACCACCAAAATATAAGAAATAAGTGAAAAGATCACATATAATGGATCCATTAAAACCAAAGGGATAAAAAAAGATGAAAAAAGTGAAGAAAAAGAGACTCCAGGTCTAGGCGTTTCCAACTAGTTGAGACTAAGAGCTGGTTGTCCAAAACGCGTAGACCCGGTGTCCCTTTTTTTTCTTCATGTATTTATTAATGCCGGGCTCGGTACTGGATTCAGCATTGGGGTGCTCATGAAACATACAACACAAACCGCCGGTCACATCAGTGAATGGTGCAGGACGGCACCCCCGGGAGAGACACTTACAGCCTCTGAATGGCTCTCACTGGGGGTAATAATGTTTTCTGATGTA